>NC_090247.1:57905626-57934724 GCF_037325665.1 Littorina saxatilis
TTATATATTTAATTTTCAGAGCTTGTTTTTAATCCAAATATAACATATTTATATGTTTTTGGAATCAGAATATGATGGAGAATAAGATGAACGTAAATTTGGATCGTTTTATAAATTTTTATTTATTTTTTACAATTTTCAGATTTTTAATGACCAAAGTCATTAATTAATTTTTAAGCCACCAAGCTGAAATGCAATGCCGAAGTCCGGGCTTCGTCGAAGATTACTTGACCAAAATTTCAACCAATTTGGTTGAAAAATGAGGGCGTGACAGTGCCGCCTCAACTTTCACAAAAAGCCGGATATGACGTAATCAAAGAAATTTATCAAAAAAATGAAAAAAAAGTATGGGGATTTCATACCCAGGAACTCTCATGTCAAATTTCATAAAGATCGGTCCAGTAGTTTAGTCTGAATCGCTCTACACACACACAGAGACAGACAGACACACACACACGCACATACACCACGACCCTCGTCTCGATTCCCCCCTCTACGTTAAAACATTTAGTCAAAACTTGACTAAATGTAAAAATCAACTGCTTCTTGTGCATACATTTTGTGTGATGAATAAGTGCCACTAAGAAATATTATTCATAGCAATCCCACTGTATACTGAGTGTAGGTGGTACATTTTTCTCGATGGCCAAACAAGCGTGTTCAACTTGAAGCATGCTCTAACAACCATGTGTAAAGCTTGGGTAGACGCGCCGTGGTGTGCATGGTTTGCCTACACGAGAAGGTTATGCCATGCAAAAGCCTGGCTAGATCGGAGGTGGACTGCGCAGTCCCGTAAACCATCACAGAGCATACTTCCATTTGAACGCTCACCGAACGGGAACATCCTGGCTGCTTTCTGTCGAGCGTGAGACATTTTCAAAGAATTTATTTTCGTAGACTTGTTCGTTAACAACAACGGCGCCTCGTTTTTGCGCTAGACCTAACTTTTAAAATCTAAATAATAAATTGACAGCTTGTTACACAAACATTCTTTAATCATAAAAGAATTCGTTTTTCATCAAGACAAGATCAGAACAATTCGAAGTTGTGAAAGTTTAAAACAAGTCACGTAAGGCGAAACTACAATATTTAGTCAAGTAGCTGTCGAACTCACAGAATAAAACTGAACGCAATGCAACGCAGCAAGACCGTATACTCGTAGTCCACCGCTCACGGCATAGGCAGTGAAATTGACAAGAAGAGCGGGGTAGTAGTTGCGCTAAGAAGGATAGCACGCTTTTCTGTACCTCTCTTTGTTTTAACTTTCTGAGCGTGTTTTTAATCCAAACATATCATATCTATATGTTTTTGGAATCAGGAACCGACAAGGAATAAGATGAAGGTGTTTTTAAATTGATTTGGACAATTTAATTTTGATAATAATTTTTATATATTTAATTTTCAGAGCTTGTTTTTAATCCGAATATAACATATTTATATGTTTTTGGAATCAGCAAATGATGGAGAATAAGATGAACGTAAATTTGGATCGTTTTATAAATTTTTATTTTTTTTTACAATTTTCAGATTTTTAATGACCAAAGTGATTAATTAATTTTTAAGCCACCAAGCTGAAATGCAATACCGAAGTCCGGGCTTCGTCGAAGATTACTTGACCAAAATTTCAACCAATTTGGTTAAAAAATGAGGGCGTGACAGTGCCGCCTCAACTTTCACGAAAAGCCGGATATGACGTCATCAAAGACATTTATAAAAAAAAATGAAAAAAACGTTCGGGGATTTCATACCCAGGAACTCTCATGTCAAATTTCATAAAGATCGGTCCAGTAGTTTAGTCTGAATCGCTCTACACACACACACAGACAGACAGACAGACAGACAGACACACGCACATACACCACGACCCTCGTTTCGATTCCCCCTCGATGTTAAAATATTTAGTCAAAACTTGACTAAATATAAAAAAGAAAAGCCCGGAAGCAGGGTCACGCAAGGGTCGTAGCAGACGAAGGTTTATCAGTGCAAATCGCCGTTCCTCTCAACAGTCAAAAGCCATCGCTAGAGTTCTTGTGAACCACAGCCGTTGTTTCGTGCATAAAAAACGTGCTATTGTAGATAAGCTCACATCGAGTCGCATTCATGACTGACGACTGCATTGTGAAAAAGGAAAACTGGATCACACGGGTTCACGATGGCTCAGGGGTAAGATAAACCACGCAAAAATAAATTCTTTGAAAATTGTTCGCTCTTTACGGAGGGCACCTAGGATGTTCTCAATTGGTGAGTGTTTAAATGAAAGGGTGTTTGTACTGTGTGTAAAAGCCTGACCGTATCTGTGATGGTTTACGGGAGGCTTACTCTGCCTTTAACTTGGCCGCACACCAGATATGAACTGCCTTTGGGCTCGTGGTCTGTGAACAGGGGGAATTTTTTGATGAATTGATTTGGTTTTTTTGATATGAAATTAATTCATCAAAAAGTGCCAACTCATCACAACTTGTTGAGGATTTTTTTAGGAAGGGTGAGGATTTCTGGTATGAGTCCATATGGAGGGATGGTCTTCTCCCATATAAAAACCCTGGTCAAGTATGTGGGATTTTGCGTGAATGGCCGTTTCCTCGACGAATAGACGAATTCCAAAAATAACTCCGACGGGTTTTGTATGGGTTGTGAAAGAGTAAAAGCCCTTGCTTTTTAATAGGACAAACATTTGGAGCGGCTTTCACCCGGGGTGTGTCGGAAACACGTGGACTGGAGCACGTGTCAAGTTATTCGCCAGAGGAAAAGCAAGGGCATTAACTCTCCAACAACCCATACAAACCCGGCGGAGTTATTTCCGAAAACACGTGGAAATGCAGGAGCACGTGTGAGGTTATTTGTCAGAGGAAAAGCATGGGCATTCACTCTTTCACAACGCATACGTATCCGACGCAGTTATTTCCGAAAATCGTCCATAAGGCAGCCATACTCCGCCGTCTCCAGGAAGGGGGGGGGGGGGAGGGGCAACTGGAATTTACCTGGATGTCCTCTAGGACCATTGGTGGTGATTGCCCCCACTGTCCACACGCAGGTAGGGTCGCCCAGTTCTTGACCGTTGGTCAGACCATCCCCGTCACTGTCCGCCTGGCACACGGTCATGGTGTATGTGAAGTTGTCGGCCTTGAAAGTCTGCAACAATGATGGTTCCATCGTACGTGAACGTGCTTGCGCGAGCGTGTCCTTCTATTTGCCCCGTGTGTGCTTGCGTGGAGGTGTGGGGGAAATTGAGAGGAAAGATGTCAGTTTTCTTGGGGGGTAGTCGTCCGAGGGGCAGTTGTCCAAGGGGCAATTGTTCTACCATGGGGGGTGGGGGGGATGGGGGTGGAGTAGTCAAGGGGAGGGGGGGGGGCGTTATTTTCTACTCATAAATCGGGTATACTCGGAAGGCGACAACCACCAGGCGACAATCGTATGGCAACAGCCAATGTCGATTTGTTCACCCTTTTCAACCAACTAACCAAACAACCAACTAACCTACCAAACAAATAATGTCCACTTCTCGGCTCTGTTAAGACAATGCTCCGTACGTTCAGAATTTAAGTTACGGTGGGTGCACTTTTAAGTTCGCCTGTCCCAGAAAAAAGCCAGACATCGCAATTCTCCGATATGCTGAATAAGATGTCGACTTTATCAGACATTAAGTGCTCTCGTGTGGTGTTCTTCTAAAGTTATATGGACTAATTGACAAGATAAAGTGATAAAGCGCAAGATATAGAATCTGAGTGTCATGTGAATCAGGCGCTTCATTGAAGATTAGAATTCAGGTGTGATGAGAAAACAATGTTCTAGATACTTGTAGGCATGATCATCACATTTATAGGCGGAGAGGTAAAAGAAAATCACACAGTATCTGTACTGTGTGCTCCCAAGCACAGGAGCTAGTATCAAAGCGCCGGTCGATTATTATTTACTCCTCCATCCTTACTGTAATGTATCGGTACTACTACTATTCGATACAGTAAGGATGGAGGAGTAAATAATAATCGACCGGGGCTTAACAACAAGCTCCTGTGCTCCCAAGCCTACGCAGTGTTTGATCTCATATGCAGAAGATTTCAAATTCACACAGATATCTTCAATTGTTACCAAACAAATCGTCCACCCTCCCACCATCACTCCCTGTTTATCTATGCATTTGACAATTAACTACGATAGTAACCTTCCAACACAGAAGCCAACCCAGTGTTCAGTGCTTACGCTGAACAGATATTCGCATAAGAGCATCATCATCATCATCATCATCATCATCATCATCATCAGCAGCAGCAGCAGCAGCAGCAGCAGCAGCAGCAGCAGCAGCAGCGGCATCATCATCATCATCATCATCATCAGCAGCAGCAGCAGCAGCAGAAGCAGAAGAAGCAGCGGCAACAATCCATAACCACCAACAGCACCACGACCAACAAAAACGACAACAACGACAAAACAACAACATCAACAACAACAACATCGACGACAACAATAACAACTACAACAACAACAACAACATGAATAACAACAACAACAACAACAACAACAACAACAACAACAACAACAACAACACTCACATCTCCGAATGGGTTCAAGTCTCCCCCACCGCTGATGTTCTTGTGCCCGACTCCTCCCCAGACCATGTCCTGACCAGGATTGCCGTAGCAAGGGTTGGGTACAACGTGGCCATTAGGAATGGCGTCTTTGAACTTCGGGTAGCTGAGAACCGTCGTTGCAGCCACAAGAACCAACAAAACCACACGATACATGGCGAGTAAAATGTTCTGCTCGATTCAAAGTACTGAAAATTGTTGTCCTGACTGGAGAGCGCCGGTGAAGCAGACGACTGAAGATTTTGTGTTCGATTCAATGTGCTGAAAGTTGTTTTTCTCGACCGGAGAGCTAGGTGGAGCAGACGACTTCAAATGTAGTGAGGTAAGCAATTGTGACGGTATTATTAAAGTAGCGAACTAAGCAGGTGTCAAGATCTGTATTCTTGTTTTGATAGATTCGCGTAGGACTTTAGCGTCCGGTCAGAGAGATAACTGGCGATAGCCGTGGAGCGATGATAATCAGAATGGGATAACATAACAAGCAGCGACTAGAGATAATGACGTACCTATAACTTGAATTAAAGGTGGTCGTCTACATTTTTGCTTTTTTTCAATAATCTTATGGTTAGATTTCGCTAAAAAGTTATGTCAGATGATGAATGAACTATGGGGAAAAAAGTTATCGAAAAAAAATATGTAAAAAAAGATTTTATTTTTGGGTAGCGTGACTCACGCTTCCAATATTTTGTTTTCTGTTTGCTGAGAACATGTGCTTTGCCTAAAAATACTGACCAATCAAATTCATGTCACTATGCTTATAGCCACGCCCAAACAAGTGCAGCAACAGTTTGACACTGGAGCGCTGTCCACGCTTTTTTTTAAACGCACGAAATGCACGGGATTTGAGAGGAGTTTTGCGCTTGGCATTTTCCAAATAAGGATATCCTACTATGAGTACTACGCTGGAATACTACAATGAATTTTCAAACGGCTACACTGGCTTCGTCTTTCCTGATCGATCGCGAAAGGGGGTGTATCTTCTATATATATATACGACTTGTGTCTGTGTGTCTGTGTGTGAGTCTGTGTGTCTGTGTGTGAGTTCGCGATGCACGGCCAAAGTTCTCGATGGATCTGCTTCAAATTTGGTGGGCATATTCAGGTAGACCCGGGACAGGACACAACCTGGTCGATATTTCAACACGTGCTCTCAGCGCGCAGCGCTGAACCGATTTTGGTTCCACCTCAGCTACCCGGGCCCCCATACCGACACACCAAAGCCGCTACACCACATCACAACGCCAAAGTTCTCGGTGGATCTTTTTCAAATTTGGACACCGTATTCAGCTACACCCCGGACACAATATCATCGATGAGATATTTCAACACGTGCTCTCAGCGCGCAGCGCTGAACCGATTTTGGTTTTTGTGTTCATTTCACCATTATAAGTAACTCTTCCTTATCTTCTCCAGGTTTTCAGCGTTTACCTCCCTTCCTTCGTATGGTGCACTATAGTATGAGTGGGGCATCTTCGGATATTCCCGGCGTTCTGTTACTATTTTTAGAAGGTCACCGCAGTGTCCAGAACGTAAATTGGACCCGTAAATTATCCTCACTGTAAAAGTGCAAAGGTCGAATCAATTTATAGCCACGCGAAAAATACACTGTCATCTATCTCTCTATATATACGGCTTCTCTGTGTTTGTGTGTGTGTGTGTGTGTGTGTCTCTCTCTCTATGTGGGCAACACCTGTGGATTGTTCAGTTCTGTTTGTGATGTGGTCTGGCGGCTTTTGTGTATTTGTATGACGGTACTGGCCTTCCTTTGAGAAGCCATAACAGATCAAAAGGGCTTAGAGATAAGCTCTAAATTGCTCAATCCTGTTTGAGTGGAGTTCGCCTCCAAAGGTGATTAACACGGTTACATTCGTCGACAAGGATGGGACTCGATATGGTCAGGAATGACATTATGGCCACTGAATCATTTTCGTGCTGTTCCCATTCCACGAATCTGGGAGGGACCTAAGCTTGGCGGGTCCATTGTTGGACCCGGCAAAGCCGGCGTACGGCTCTAAGTATTTCATCCCGGCGAAGCCGGCTACCCGGCGAAGCGGGTATTCCTCTAGTTGTTGATAATTGTAGATAATAGACTCTGCATTTTAATGTTCAAATGGCGATTTCGGTATAAAAATGTAGACAAGGACCTTTAAAGGAACAAGTTTCAGTTATTGTTCAGTCGGTGTTTAACTTATGTAGTCGTGGACAAGGTAGTAACGCGATAAAAACATAAAAGAAAATATTAACCAAAGCAGTATTTTACCTTTGAATGTATAATGCTTGGTATCTCTTCCGATTCTACCACGCTCAATCATATGAGCGTTACCTTAGCCCCCCCCCCCCCCCCCATTATTGATTAATTGTAAAGAAAAACAAGTCGCGTGAGGCGAAATTACTACATTTAGTCAAGCTGTCGAACTCACAGAATGAAACTGAACCCACTGCATTTTTTCACCAAGACCGTATAGCATCGTCAGTCTCCCGCTAGTGGAAAAGGCAGTGAAATTGACAAGTCAGAATAGCGCGGTAGTGGTTGCGCTCAGTGAGAAAGCACTCTTTTCTGTACCACTATTCTTTTAACTTTCTGAGCTTGTTTTTAATCCAAACATAACATATCTATATGTTTTCTGGATTAGGAACCGACAAGGAATACAATGAAATTGTTTTTAAATCGATTCCGAAAATTTAAATTTAATCATAATTTTCATATTTTTGTTTTTCAGAGAGCTTTGTTTTTAATCCGAATATAACATACATGGATGTATATGTTTTTTCAATCAGAAAATAATGAAGAATAAGATCAAATTGTTTTTGGATCGTTTTATAAAGAAATAATGTGGTTTTATTTTTTTGATTTTTTAATGTTTTTTTTTTAATATTTTTTTTATATTTTTGTTTAACCTCAGTTGCATGCAGGTTTGCTACTACAATTATTTTTGTTTAAATTTTATTTTTAATTTTTTTTAATTTTGTGTGTGTGTGTGTGTGGCTTGGAGCAAACCTTCTTCATAGGTCTTTTCTTTTCTCAGTCAAATGTGTACATTTTTAAATCAACAAACTTTATCAGTAAACTAATATGTTTAAATAAATAAATAAATAAAAATAATCATAACATAAATTTATTCCTAATGTTCAGCTCAGTTTCCAATAATACACCCAAATCTAACTTTTTCCCATATTTAAATTTTCCAATGGTCATTTTGGTAATTAAAATACAATAATTCACAAAATAAATATAATCATTTTTCAAACTTTCCCTAAAA
Source organism: Littorina saxatilis (assembly GCF_037325665.1). Lineage (NCBI taxonomy): Eukaryota > Metazoa > Mollusca > Gastropoda > Littorinimorpha > Littorinidae > Littorina > Littorina saxatilis. Next base: position 57,913,470 of record NC_090247.1, read on the forward strand.
TAACCCCAAAATACATTTTCTTCATTCAAAATGATGGCAACATGTATTTTCTTATAAACAAAATCTTTACATATTTTCCAACCCTTCATCACCTCTTGGTAACTAAAAAAGAAATGTTCAGGGGTGTCTAATTCATTACAAACTTCACACTTATTCGATGTTCGTAATCCCATTTTGTTTAATAAAATATTGGTTGGATATATTCTATGTAATAATTTCCAGTGCAGCAGACGTAATATTTCTTTTTTTGTGCTGTTAACAGCCAGTAACCAGTTTCTCTTATCCAAATCTACATTATGTTTTTGTAAGAAATAATGTTAATTACAATGTTCAGATTTTTAATGACCAAACTTATTAACTAATTGTTATGTCTCCAAGCTGAAATGCAATACCAAAGTCCGGACTTTGTCGAAGATTGCTTGATACAAATTTCAATTAATTTGGTCAAAAATTGAGGGCGTGACAGTGCGGCCTCAATTTGTTGGAAGGGGAAATTACTACATTTAGTCAAGCTGTCGAACTCACAGAATGAAACTGAACCCACTACATTTTCCCACCAAGACCGTATAGCATCTTCAGTCCTCCGCTCGTGGCAAAGGCAGTAAAATTGACAAGCCATTATATCGCATTAGTTGTAGCGCTGAGAAGGATAGCACGCTTTTCTGTATCTCTATACTTTTTAACTTTCTGAGTTTGTTTTTAATCCAAGCGTAACATATCTATATGTTTTTTGGAATCAGGAACCGACAAGAAATAAGATGAAATTGCTTTTTAAGGCTGGAGCACACTTTGGAAAGTACGTTGGAGTAGCCTCCCTTCTACGTTGGAGTAGCCTCCCTTCCCGGATTTAGAACGCGTTTCGTGTCGTAACAGATTATCCACTTACTAGCCATATCCGTATGCAAAATAATGAAATAAACATTAGGAAATGGCAGACGTTTACAAATATCGACATTCTCTATCAGTGCAATAAAAAACAATCGTTAGAACTTGCATTTACGACATGTCGTGCGTGAGAACGTGTCAGTAAACAAGCACTTTTTGCCTGGCTGAAGAACCCCACGAGTCAAGCTAAAACAGACGACAAGTAATGGAAAGCAGTCTGCGGATAAACATAACAAACTACTGATGAAAAAGTGTGTTCATCCCTGCTCTGGATAAAAGACATCGGACTGATGACAACGTGGCAGCGTTCACGCGAAAAGATTTTTTTTCAGATTATCGCTTCTACATTTTATTGCACGTACTTGGGGCAGATCTGAATTTCTGAAAGATGACAAATCGGTCTTGTGAGTTGAGAACCACATGTTCTTTGCCGACAGAAATCACGATGGGACAAGATGTAGATTGTGTTGAAGAGATGTTTGCAGATTATCGCATCTACATTTTATTGCTCAGATCAATGCACGTAGTTGGGGTAGATCTGAAATTCGCAATGGAAGACGACAAATCCGTCTTGTGAGTTAAGAACCACACGTTCTTTGGCGGCAGAAATCACTATGGGACAAGATGAGGATTGTGTTGAGGGGCTAATACTGACTGACTTTAGATGAAGAGTTCCTAGACTGCCTGGTTTTTGTAGATAGGCATCATGATGATATCCTGGGGTTTTTTTACGTTCTTGGTGACAACGCGCCAGAATCGCACGAAGATCGAACTCTCGAAGAAAACAAGTTTATCGCTGAACATCGGAAATGTGAAATGCTCTTCCTGTCTGACCAGTCTCCCCGTTAAATCCACAGGCTACATTATTTATCAGGTAACTTACCAAACCGGAGTGTGTGTGTGTGTGTGTGTGTGTGTGTGTGTGTGTGTGTGTGTGTGTGTACACCGGATTACCACCATCAACGCACCCTTTTGGACTTTTCTACTATGCCTGCTGTGACATTCACGAGGATTATTGTGATTCTTGGACAATCGTGTGCCTATGCTGGACTTGCAGGAAGACAAACGGTGCCGGAACGGTATACGTGCTGCCAAGTGTGCACGTCCAGAGCGCAGTGTGAACCGAGAGTGAGTGTGTCATTGTGTGGAAGTTTTGCTTGATTGATTTATTCATGTTTTAATTTGCTTTTTGGTTCAATAGTAAAATCTGTGTACTTTATACTTTGTATTTTGTGGTGTGATTCGCCCGAGTGCGAGACCCCCATCCCCGAACGCCTCTGTGGGTGGAATTGTATATATATACTTGTGTAACGTGAGTGTGTAGATGAGAATGTGAAAGTTGCTTTGGACCCAGATACACACAGCAGACACCAACGCAACAGCTAAGTTTCAGCCTGACAAAGAAATTCGAGTGACACAGCTAATGGCTGTACTTGTTATTTCTCTATTAAAACAAATGTTTCAAGATCTTTAGGCCAAAACAAATAAATTGTCTGTTTCTATTAACATGGCTAAAAAAAATAGGGTAGGTAGGTAGGTGTTTTTGTTGTTGTTGTTGCCAGGATAGAATTCTTGAAAATAACTAAACGACACAAAGAGACAAGACTCGCTATAGATAGATTTATAAAAAATAAAAAAAATGTGACAAAGGATATAAAATGATTGTTTTACCTGGTCTGGAATCTTCAGTAGTAATTGCATAAAAAAAAGTCTGATATATCAATTATCATGTTAACTTTTTCTTAAAATGGGTGCGTTAAATCCTAGTCTGTTTGTTTTTAATGGACTAAGCAATCCTTGGACTGACAGAAAAGATGTATTTTAAAAATGTCCAGTTGCTTTTACTTATTTTTCTAATTGGAAGAGAATACAAATTATGCACTCTTTTCTGTTCAAATGGGTAGAGGGCGGGGGTAGTAAAAGGATCACAGTTCAAGATTTTGCGCGACAAGAGGTGTGTTTCTTTTATAAAGAGCAAAAACTCAACTTGGTATCCAACACTATTTCTGAACACTGTAACCACTTTAGCACTTTTTTTCTTCTTTTTTTTCTGTCTTCCAAACTTCTAATTCAGCTTCAAAAATGATTAAAAAAAAAGGTTTTTTTTCTTCTGAAATCTACAGTTAAATCACTATTTTGGATATTCTATTTTGCTTCCCTATTTATCTTCTTAAGTTTTTGATCATCTGATTACCTTGCTTTTCTATTTGGAAGATAATATGCACTCTTTTCTGAAAAATGGGTAGGGGGTGGGGGTAGTAAAAGCATCACAGTATAAAATTTTGTGCGACAAGAGGTGTGTTTCTTTTAACTGTGATGAAGAGGGATAACTCAACTTGGTATCTAACACTAGTTCTGAACACTGTAACCACTTTAGCACTTTTAATTTATTTGTTCTGTCTTCCAAGCTTTAAATTCAGCTTATAAAATGAGTAAAACAGTGTGTTTTCTGAATTCACCAGTTAAATCACTCTGTTGGATGTTGTTTTTTGCTTCCCTCTTTCTGTTCTAAAGTTTTTGACCATCTGACTACCTTGCTTTTCTATTTGGAAGATAATATGCACTCTTTTCTGAAAAATGGGTAGGGGGTGGGGGTAGTAAAAGCATCACAGTTCAAGATTTTGCGCGACAAGAGGTGTGTTTCTTTCAACTGTGATGAAGAGGAATAACTCAACTTTGTATCTAACACTATTTCTGAACACTGTAACTACTGAAGCACTTTTAAATTTTTTTTCTGTCTTCCAAGCTTTAAATTCAGCATATAAAATGAGTAAAAAATTGGTTTTTTTTCTGAATTCACCAGTTAAATCACTATGTTGGATGTTCTATTTTGCTTCCCTATTTCTGTTCTGAAGTTTTTGATCATCTGACTACCTTGCTTTTCTATTTGGAAGATAATATGCACTCTTTTCTGAAAAATGGGTAGGGGGTGGGGGTAGTAAAAGCATCACAGTTCAAGATTTTGCACGACAAGAGGTGTGTTTCTTTTAACTGTGATGAAGAGGGATAACTCAACTTGGTACCAAACACTATTTCTGAACACTGTAACCACTTTAGCACTTTCATTTTTTTTCTCTCTGTCTTCCAAGCTTTAAAATTCAGCTAATAAAATGAGTAAAAAAGTGGGTTTTTTTTCAGAATTCACCAGTTAAATCACTATGTTGGATGTTCTATTTTGCTTCCCTATTTCTGTTCTTCAGTTTTTGATCATCTTACTACCCTGCTTTTCTATTTGGTAGATAATATGCACTCTTTTCTGAAAAAATGGGTAGGGGGTGGGGGAAGTAAAAGTATCACAGTTCAAGATTTTGGCCGACAAGAGGTGTATTTCTTTTAACAGTGGTAAAGAGGGATAACTCAACTTGGTATCTAACACTATTTCTGAACACTGTAATCACTTTAACACTTTTAATTTATGTTTGTTTGTGTTCCAAGTTTTAAATTAAGCTTCAAAAATGGGTAAAAAAATAGTTTTCTCATAATTCACAAGTTAAATCATTATGTTGGATGTTCTATTTTGCTTCCCTCTTTCTCTTCTTAAGTTTTTGATCATCTGACTACCCTGCTTTTCTATTTGGAAGATAATATGCACTCTTTTCTGACAAATGGTAAGGGGGTGGGGGTAGTAAAAGCAACACAGTTCAAAATTTTGCGCGTTAAGAGGTGTTTTTTTTTTTAAATTGGTAAAGAGGGATAACTCAACTTGGTATCTAACACTATTTCTGAACACTGTAATCACTTTAACACTTTTAATTTATGTTTGTCTGTGTTCCAAGTTTCAAATTAAGCTTCAAAAATGGGTTAAAAAAATGGTTTTTTAATAATTCACAAGTTAAATCATTATGTTGGATGTTCTATTTTGCTTCCCTCTTTCTCTTCTTTAAGTTTTTGATCATCTGACTACCCTGCTTTTCTATTTGAAAGATAATATGCACTCTTTTCTGAAAAATGGGTAGGGGGTGGGGGAAGTAAAAGTATCACAGTTCAAGATTTTGCGCGACAAGAGGTGTATTTCTTTTAACAGTGGTAAAGAGGGATAACTCAACTTGGTATCTAACACTATTTCTGAACACTGTAATCACTTTAACACTTTTAATTTATGTTTGTTTGTGTTCCAAGTTTTAAATTAAGCTTCAAAAATGGGTAAAAAAATAGTTTTCTCATAATTCACAAGTTAAATCATTATGTTGGATGTTCTATTTTGCTTCCCTCTTTCTCTTCTTAAGTTTTTGATCATCTGACTACCCTGCTTTTCTATTTGGAAGATAATATGCACTCTTTTCTGACAAATGGGAAGGGGGTGGGGGTAGTAAAAGCATCACAGTTCAAAATTTTGCACGTTAAGAGGTGTATTTTTTTTTAAATTGGTAAAGAGGGATAACTCAACTTGGTATCTAACACTATTTCTGAACACTGTAATCACTTTAACACTTTTGATTTATGTTTGTCTGTGTTCCAAGTTTCAAATTAAGCTTCAAAAATGGGTAAAAAAAATGTTTTTTTAATAATTCACAAGTTAAATCATTATGTTGGATGTTCTATTTTGCTTCCCTCTTTCTCTTCTTTAAGTTTTTGATCATCTGACTACCCTGCTTTTCTATTTGAAAGATAATATGCACTCTTTTCTGAAAAATGGGTAGGGGGTGGGGGTAGTAAAAGCATCACAGTTCAAGATTTTGCGCGACAAGAGGTGTGTTTTTTTTAACTGTGATGAAGAGGGATAACTCAACTTGGTATCAAACACTATTTCTGAACACTGTAACCACTTTAGCACTTTTAATTTTTTTTTTCTGTCTTCAGTTCCAAGCTTTAAATTAAGCTAATAAAATGAGTAAAAAAGTGGTTTTTTTTTAGAATTCACCAGTTAAATCACTATGTTGGATGTTCTATTTTGCTTCCCTATTTCTGTTCTTCAGTTTTTGATCATCTGACTACCCTGCTTTTCTATTTGGTAGATAATAATTATGCACTCTTTTCTGAAAAAATGGGTAGGGGGTGGGGGAAGTAAAAGTATCACAGTTCAAGATTTTGCGCGACAAGAGGTGTATTTCTTTTAACAGTGGTAAAGAGGGATAACTCAACTTGGTATCTAACACTATTTCTGAACACTGTAATCACTTTAACACTTTTAATATATGTTTGTCTGTGTTCCAAGTTTCAAATTAAGCTTCACAAATGGGTAAAAAAAATAGTTTTCTCATAATTCACAAGTTAAATCATTATGTTGGATGTTCTATTTTGCTTCCCTCTTTCTCTTCTTAAGTTTTTGATCATCTGACTACCCTGCTTTTCTATTTGGAAGATAATATGCACTCTTTTCTGACAAATGGGAAGGGGGTGGGGGTAGTAAAAGCATCACAGTTCAAAATTTTGCGCGTTAAGGGGTGTATTTTTTTTTAAATTGGTAAAGAGGGATAACTCAACTTGGTATCTAACACTATTTCTGAACACTGTAATCACTTTAACACTTTTAATCAATGTTTGTTGGTGTTCCATGCTTCAAATTGAGCTTCAAAATGGATACAAAAGGATTTTTTTCCGAATTCACAAGTAAAATCACTACGTTTAATGTTCTATTTTGCTTCCCTATTTCTCTTCTTCAGTTTGTGATCATCTGATTGTTATTTTGTTTACATTTTCACAATACAATATTGCAACTTATTCAGTAGTGTTTGCGTGAAAAAATCTGATACCTATGCTTAAACTTCAGTCGTTATCTTAAAATTTTGCGCGTTAAGCCCTTTATATTTTGTATTTTCCTGATAAAGCAAACATTGAACTAACAGAAAAAGTAACTTTTAAAACTACCTAATCACTTTGAAATTGGGCCTCCAAAGTGTTCTCCAGCCTTAATCGATTCCGAAAATTTAATTGAAATCATAATTTTTAAATTTTTAATTTTCTGAGCTTGTGTTTAATCCAAATATAATTTTAACATATTTATATGTTTATGGAATCAGAAAAATAATGAAGAATAAGATGAAATTATTTTTGGATCGTTTTACAAGGGAAATCTTTATTTAAATTTTGCGGACACGCCCACAAGCGACCTACTTCGATTGGTAGGGTATGTCAATAACAAATCTCGCATAGAGTCACAACAGGCACGGTTGGCCTAGTGGTAAGGCGTCCGCCCCGTGATCGGGAGGTCGTGGGTTCGAACCCCGGCCGGGTCATACCTAAGACTTTAAAATTAGCAATCTAGTGGCTGCTCCGCCTGGCGTCTGGCATTATGGGGTTAGTGCTAGGACTGGTTGGTCCGGTGTCAGAATAATGTGACTGGGTGAGACATGAAGCCTGTGTTGCGACTTCTGTCTTGTGTGTGGCGCACGTTATATGTCAAAGCAGCACCGCCCTGATATGGCCCTTCGTGGTCGGCTGGGCGTTAAGCAAACAAACAAACAAAAAATCTTCTGAAGACAGTACCCAAGAGATTGTTAAAATAGAAATAAAATCGGGCAAGTTGGGCTTTGTTGGTGAAAATTACATGAACATTAAACTGAATGTTGATGGCTATTATGGCGATGAGTAAATTTTCAAAGACCCTCATTTTCTTTGAATTTGGCTACATGACGACAAACATACGGCATGAGTCAAAGTGTCTTGGGGAAAAAAACCACAGAAAAAAACCCGTCACGTCACGTCCTGTTTGGTCGCAAACCATGCGTAATTAACTTTTGTTTTGGTCTCCTGAATCGCAGGATATTTATACTTGTCATCATTTTCACGAGTTTTCATTCACAAGCACCTGAGAAATAAATGTCATGTTCCCCGGGGAATAAATCCCCGGTTACCATAGTTTCAGGAAGCCCTATTACATTGATAATCAAAAGCAAACCCAATAGAAACGCTCGAGGATTCTTCGGCTCTTTTCATTGGCGTTTCCCCAGACCTAAACAGACGACACGACACTGCTTTGCAAAGTTCCAAAAACCAACTGGCAAACTGTCAAAAGTAAACAAAAAACCAAAACTACTTCACTAAATTCATCACAAACAAATGAAACCTACCGATATGTTATGTCTTCTTACAAAGTCATGGAGTGCGTGCATCTTTGTGTGAGAAACACGAACGTCAAGTTCAAGTCAAACCAAATGACCCCTGACACACATTTTGACCCGTGCACAAGACGTTGTATCGATAAAACGAAGCACAAATGAGAAATAATGATTAAAGCAAAGAAAATAGCAACAAGATATGCAAACATCTCACAAAGCCGAGCAAGCAGATTGACAGGTCTAATGAAAAACAAAGAGGTACTGAGTCGGAAACAAGATCGCGATTCTTTCCTTCGCTGCACGATGCAAATCTTCTGTGACCTTTGACGCAACGTAGCTTCCACATTCGATTACTAAGCTTAAAGGCACAGTAAGCCTCCGGTAAACCATCACAGATACTGTCAGGCTTTTACACACAGTACAAACACCCTTCCATTTGAACGCTCACCAAACGGGAACATCATTGGTGCTCTACGTAAAGAGCGAGCAATTTTCAAAGAATTTATTTTTGCGTGGTTTGTCTTACCCCTGAGCCATCGTGAACCCGTGTGATCCAGTTTCCCTTTTTCACAATGCAGTCGTCAGTTTGTAATTTGAACGCGGCTCGCTGTGAGCTTATCTGCAATAGCACGTTATTATGTACCTCTGACTTGTCACGAAACAAACGAATGTGGTTCATAGGAACTCGAGCGATGGCTTTTGACTGCCTATAAACCGTCGTCTGCTACGAAAACCACGACCTTGCGTGACCCTGCTTCCGGGCTTTTCTTTTTTCAAACTTTCAAAACTTCGAATTGTACTGATCTTGTCTTGATGAAAAAATAATTCTTTTATGATTTAAGAATGTTTGTGTAAGAAGCTGTCAATTTATTATTTAGATTTTAAAAGTTAGGTCTAGCGCCAAAACGCACAATCATCGCTCAACGGCTATTGCCAGTTGAAGGGAAGTAACTCATTTTTGACCTGAGTTCAGGATGGGTCCGATTGAGATGGTCTCAATCCGAAAAATTAATTCTTTGAAAATTGCTCGCTCTTTACGTAGGGCACCTAGGATGTTCCCGTTCGGTGAGTGTTCAAATGGAAGGGTGTTTGTACTGTGTGTAAAAGCCTGACAGTATCTGTGATGGTTTACGGGAGGCGTACTGTGCCTTTAATACTCACAGCTGAAAGCCGAGGGAGTGGAATACCGAGATGAACAAACAGAACTGTGCATCCTCAAACCTGACATATTCATCCCAACATTTTATGAACTCAAAAATACAGAAAGTTGCTTTCACACGCCAGCTTTGATTACCAGTGGTGATCCGCACGGAACTCGTGTGGTTATCAGCACGGAACCCGTGTTTCAAAGCATGGCTCCCTGTGTTGATTGTGATCTTATTTTCTCACTACCAAAATGATGACAAAAACGATGTTTGGTGGTTTGTTGTCAGACCAGCTTTTTTTGTCGGTCCTCGGGGGGCATATCGACTTTTGTTTCATATTTATTGACCGCGGCCTTCGGCCTTGGTCAATAAATATGAAACAAAAGACGATATGCTCCCCCTCGGACGACAAAAAAGCTGGTCTGTCAACAACCCATCAAACATCTTATAATGTATTGATTGAACCTTCTTTCTTTGAGCCATATGACGTCAGTGGTCACTTTAGACTCATGTTAGGGCGGCTTGCCGAGACGACAAAAGAGTGCTTGTTTGTGTGCGTTCAGTCGTTTACATGAAAAATAATTCTAGCTAAATTGGATCGATACATAAATATCATCTGTATATTTCACCAAAATAAGACATTTTTTTGGACAAAGATCTTGACTGTTACTTTACAGCTGGACATCTAGCGTGGTACGTCTTGCAAAGGAATGGCTGTCTCGATCTGTGTAAAATGCCATGTTTTGGTACATATCAATCATGTGCTGATAAAAACAAATGAATTGTTGCTGATTCATGCTGATAATCAGACCGATTCTGAGTGCAATCTTAGATCACACAAGGGGGTCAGGATGATTAGAGAACTCATGCGATACACTTGTTCACTGTTTATTCAGAGAGAGAGAGAGAGAGAGAGAGAGAGAGAGAGAGAGAGAGAGAGAGAGAGAGAGAGAGAGTGGGAGCCTGAGAGAGACAGAGAGAGAGAGAGAGAGAGAGAGAGAGAGAGAGAGAGAGAGAGAGAGAGAGAGAGAGAGAGAGAGAGAGAGAGAGAGAGAGAGAGAGAGAGAGAGAGAGCTTGTAGGTTGTAGCATGACAGATTGTTGAGCGTCATATACCGGATTTTCCGTACACTGTCACACTTTTAGATAAGGTCGACGGATTATTCCAGCCATTAACGAGATGAGGCCGTTCCCACGAGCAAAAACAAACATTCCCCTTTTGCGTTCATAACTAATTCATTAAAACAATTATTGAGCGGAGCCCTGACATTAAGTAGTGAAGGTATACAAAAGCGGATACTTTTCTTGGCTCCAATAGAAATGAATATCAGTCCGTCTGGCACGCAGTGAAGCTGAGTGTGTAAAGTATCGTCAACAGAGACGCATCACCCATGAGCACGCGGTTTCAAGTGACAATTGTAACTGTGGTAAATGCTTACGAAAATAACTAGCCGTTGGAATGGAATAAGGGACTGAAGGTGAAAGAAACTAACAAGATAACAATTCAAATGTACTCACCAGAAAATAATCTTCCTTGAATATATAGGGGGAAGGTGACAGTGCAAGTGTTGTGCTTAGATTCACAAGACTCTTAAGTTCACAACATTGGTGGCTCGGAGTGTATGTTTAGTTTTAGCGTACAGGTTTTTCCAAAACCACTTCGAGTGAAAGAGTGATGGATACCCTGGAAAATACAACAGTGTCCGAGACGATACAGGGTTATGTCATACCCACTATTGCAGTGTTCGGCGTGTTGGGAAATGTGCTGGCCCTAGTAGTATGGACCAAGGAACCAAGGTTCAATTCAGCCATCTTTCTCATCAAATGCCTGACTGTGTCGGACATCGTTTTCTTGACCGCGAAAGCTTGCGAGCTGGCGGTAAAGCACCGGATAAAGACCATGACAGTTTTCAATGTCTGTACGAGGATGGTGACCATCTACGCACGCATCTTCTCCGTTCACATGACTCTAGCTGTCGTGTTCACGCGCTGGTTGTCTGTGTACAAACCTTTCCATGTTCAGACACTACTGACGAAGCGTCGCACAGTCGTGGGGTTTGTTGTGCTGATGATTTGGTGCGTGTTGGTGGGACTCCCGTTTTTGCTGCTTAACACCGGTTTGTTGCCTAGCATTCAAGGCGTGGACGATGATATTCGTGATTTTTACGCTTACACTTGTGTGCTCCTATCCACGCAAGGTGTATCCCTCACACTGCCGATCGTCATTCTCGTGGTTTTCAATGTCAGCATTGCGTACATCATGTGCAAACAGAGAGTCGGCACAAATCTGGGTCACCGACAAACCGTGACACGTGCAGCGCAGTTGAACCGTCTCCTGGGCGCTGTCGTGTGTCTGAGTGTCACCACGGTCCTTGCCTACCCAATGGGACTCATTGCTGACGTCCTGGTCTTCGTCTTCGGCAAAGAACTGTTTGATTCCTGCGGCCGGGATTGTGTGATGATCATATTCAGCATGGCTGATCTCCTGGAGGTCTTTAACTCCTCGGTCAACGTTGTCTACTACTTCGTCTTCGCTTCGCATTTTCGAGAATTGTTTCGTGCTCGCTTTCCGTGTGGGTTCAGAGACAACCAGCCTAGAGAACAGCCACCTGCGGCATGTCAAAGCAATGGAAGTCGTTTCCCTACTGATGCTAGAATCAGCTAGGCCACGCCGACGGTAGTTTGGGTATCAATATGGCATGGTGTGTCGAAAGATTTGCGAGTTTGAAGCTTAGGTTAAGAAGAACAAAAAAGAAGCAAAAAGAAATAAAGACTACGGCCGACGTGCCACTGACAATGTGCTGCTAAAGCATGGATGAATGCAGATTTGTGTATACAAATCGTTTAGCCTCAAGGACATTTTTGTGTGTTTTGTCACTGCAATCATTGGAGGTCAAACTGTAATAACGATTTTGTGAGCTGTCGAAGTTTTGACTTTGAGAGGATTTATTCTGTATTGCCAGTTCTTCTTTGATGATAGTTGATAGCCGGCTGAAGACACACACACACACACACACACACGCACGCACGCACGCACGCACGCACGCACGTCTCCAACCCGTTTGGTAACTTCTCGTGCATCTCGGCCCAGGTCTCTCTCAGCTCAGAGACATGACATTTTAAATCTTGGACTCATAGCTATTACTGTTTTACCAAGACAACATTATTATTTTTGGTCCGCTTTTGCTTCCTTTTCCTTTTATACTCTGCATGTATGTGAACAGGATAATATTATGTTTGGAGATAAGTCCAAGCCTAAAACCTTTATTCCTTTAAAAATAAAATTCTGAGTTGTGAGTTAAAAGCTATCCGTAATATGAACAGAGGATAACCTCAGCCTGTCCACCTTGTTTTGATGATGTGATAAAACATATTCCGCGACGTGTTTGGTGTGAATAAATGTCAGTAGAAAGTTTGTTGGTGCATTTTGTTTTGCCTGAACGTGCAGACAATTGTTGGGTTTTTGTTGTTTTCTTTTGCAGCCGTGACTTGAACTTAAGGACGTCTGCTGTTATGCACTTGTGCAAATACATTAAAAAAAAAGTCAATCAGACACACACACACACACACACACACACACACACACACACACACACACACACACACACACACACACACACCCACGCACGCACACTGACACACACTGGCAGACAGACAGACGGATTAACAAAGAGACAGACAGACAGACAGACAGACACACACACACACACACACACACACACAAACACACGCACTTAGACACACACTTTCACACACACACACTGACAGACAGACAGACGGACTAACAAACACACACACACACACACACACACACGTACACACACTCGCACACACATACACACACACACACACACACACACACACACACACACAGACATTCACAAACACGAACGCATGCACTCAAACACGAACGCATACACGCACGCACGCTTACACGCTCGCACACGTAAACACACACACACACACACACACACACAAACACAAACACACACGGACGCACGCTCACATACACACGGACGCACACACACACACACCCACGCACGCACGCACGCACGCACGCACACACACACACACACACACACACACACGCACACACACACACACACACACAACCATTTATGTACTTTGCATCTACCGATTTCCTACGCTCCTTCCTGCATAACTAGCTAGCTATTTAACCTACCTACCACAGTACCTATCTTCTTTTCTAAGGGCTTCCCTGTATATACATGACGCACCCCTTTGTTTATAAATCATACTTGCATGAAGGCAGACACACATCAATTTATCATCAAAGACAGACAGCAGGCACATTTCTATTGCCGGGACACGAAGCAGCAAAACAAAATAAAGGATCGGGAAAAAATCCGATCTCTTTTTTTTTTAACACCATTTTGTGCGCTATTTAATATTTTTTAGTCTTCATATAGCTCCAGGAGTGCTTGGTGTGGGATGCAAACAAAAACATTAAAGGCACAATCCTTCCCGTGAGAAGAATTCTATCTTAGGCACAAAAAAAAAAAATAGGGGTGGTTACGGTAACATAGCCAACAAAAATAGGTTAGGAAGGTAGGCAATCACTTTTTTTTTTAATGTGTACACATTAAACCTACTTGACAGGGAAATAAGTGTGCGACTCGGGCGCTTTAGCTTTCATTGCGTTTTCTGCACTCGTTTTCTTGGTTTTTGTGTTTGTTTTTTTACAAATGTAATAAAAAGTTATAGGGTCGGGCCCTAAAAATAGGGTAGGTCGGGTTACCGTAACCACACTTTTTTTTTAGGCCTTATATTTGGCCAGGCTTTCACACAGGGAAAGGCATGCAATCCTATGCTTGAATACATACCAAAAATCAACTTCCTCGGTGCTTTAGCTGCAGAATGGCATTCTTTTGAATGAAGTATGTTGTTAACGGTAACCAGTGGCAATCTGAGAAATTAGTTGAATAATGGATGAAAAAGTTTCCACTCTGCACAAGAAGCAGTCATAATGTTGATTGTTGGTATGTGTGCCAATGGAGGGATGGTCGGGATGGTCGTATGTCCCATGTCAACCGGCACGGTTGGCCTAGTGGTAAAGATCGGAAGGTCGTGGGTTCGAACCCCGGCCGGGTCATACCTAAGACTTTAAATTTGGCAATCTAGTGGCTGCTCCGCCTGGCGTCTGGCATTATGGGGTTAGTGCTAGGACTGGTTGGTCCGGTGTCAGAATAATGTGACTGGGTGAGACATGAAGCCTGTGCTGCGACTTCTGTCTTGTGTGTGGCGCACGTTATATGTCAAAGCAGCACCGCCCTGATACGCCCTTTGTGGTCGGCTGGGCGTTAAGCAAAACAAAAAAAAATGTATATATATATATATATATATATCCCATGTAAAAGCCTGGTCAGATCTCATGTAGTGAGCAGAATCGTTTACATGGGAAGAACTTTGCCTTTACAAAAAAAATGAACGCAACATATAACGGCCTTGATCAATATCCAGTAGTGGCCTGTTGACACACTTGTTTTGTCGCATGCACTTTTGACGTTTAACTATTGGAGCATGACTAAACAAAACGGGGCGGAGCACGACATTCACTCTTGACGTGTCGACAAGCCTTGTAGTCCATTTTGGACAAGTCTGACACATGGGTGCTATTTTAATTTAAAAAAAAAAAGAGAAATCGCTATCTATGCACAATTTGACATCGGGGTAACGTCTAAAGTAGGTTCCCCAAAGTATTGTTAATTAACTTTTCACTTGTTTCATCTGTTAATTATGCTTGTATTAAGAAGTTCTTGTACACATATTTGTATCTTGTGTAATGATTCAGTTTGGTCATCTATCTATATATATATACGACTTGTGTCTGTTTGTCTGTGTGTTTGTGTTTCTGTCTGTGTATTTGTGTGTTTGTGTATTTGTGTATTCGCCATGCACGGCCAAAGTTCTCGATGGATCTGCTTCAAATTTGGTGGGCATATTCAGGTAGACCCGGGACACGACACAACCTGGTCGATATTTCAACACGTGCTCTCAGCGCGCAGCGCGGAACCGATTTTGGTTCCACCTCAGCTATTTTGGTTCCACCTCAGCTTACTACTATTTTTAGAATGTCACTGCGCTGTCCACTGCGCTGAGCGTCTTCGGATATTCCCGGCGTTCTGTTACTGTTACTATTTTTAGAAGGTCAACGCAGTGTACAGAACGTAAATTGGACCCGTAAATTATCCTCACTGTAAAAGTGCAAAGGTCGAATCAATTTACAGCCACGCGAAAAATACACTGTCATCTATCTCTCTATACATACGGCTTCTCTGTGTTTTTGTGTGTGTGTGTGTGTGTGTGTGTGTCTCTCTCTATATGAGCAACACCTGTGCATTGTTCAGTTCTGTTTGTGATGTGGTCTGGCGGCTTTTGTGTAATTTTATGTACTGGCCTTCCTTTGAGAAGCCATAACTTGCTCAGTCCTGTTTGAGTGGAGTTCGCCTCCAAAGGTGATTAACACGGTTACATTCGTCGACAAGGATGGGACTCGATATGGTCAGGAATGGCATTATGGCCACTGAATCATTTTCGTGCTGTTCCCATTCCACGAATCTGGGAGGGACCTAAGCTTGGCGGGTCCATTGTTCGGACCCGGCGAAGCCGGCGTACGGCTCTAAGTACTTCTTCCCGGCGAAGCCGGCTACCCGGCGAAGCGGGTATTCATTCTAGTGCTCCAATAATTAAAAAAAAAAACCAAACCCACAAGGATGTGCTTGGCAACGGAAAAAGAAAGAAAAAAATCTTCATGTTTTTTTTTTTCTTTCTTTTTGTTATTCTGTCTCTCCAACTGTCTGTTCGTTTGCATGTATGGCCGTCCGACCCTCCGTCAGTCCGTCCGTCCGTCTGCCTGTCTGTCTATGTTTTTTTTTTTTTTTTTTTTTTTTTTTTTTTTTTTTTACCTCAGTTGCATGCAGGCTGCTGCAACCCTTCTTTTTTATTTTTATTTTTATTTTTTTGGCGGGGAGCATCCTTCTTCATGGGTCTTTTTTTCTACTTCTTTCCGCTTATTCTTAATACCTAGCCTGGACATGTATTCATATGATGGACATTTTTTTTTCTCTTCACTACAGTTACTCTAACGTTACAGCTATTTCATTCACCTTTGCTATGTCTAGTAGTTTGTGCGTTTGTTTGCATGTATGTGCGTGTGTGTGTGTGAGTGCGTGTGTGTGTGTGTGTGTGTGTGTGTGTGTGTGTTGTTGTTGTTGTTCCCATATTTCTGTTAAATAATACCATTTTCAGCGGGACAATACATAACATGTTAATTAATCCAACGCTCGATGGACAAAAGGCGAGAATTTACAAATTACCAATTACAGTACTAGTTTTCAGCACAGCATCATACGGCGCATATATAAATAACTTTACATTAACAGCACTATACTACTATTTATCTATATTCTTATACACAGTTCAATTTTACTAGTGATTTCGAAGTCGAGCTTGGTTCTGAAATAAGACCTTCATGTTAGTTTTTGGATTTCCGTACTTAAACTGGCTTATGCACATTTTCGATATCAATATAAGGTGATTAATTATGAAGGTTTTCTCTCTGGGGATATCACGTGTGAAATACCCAAAAAGAGCCTCTTCGCAGCTTAACTTTATATTTTTGCCTGTACATTTAAATATGTACCCTTGACATTCCTGCCATATGGGTTGCACTGCTCTACACTGCCAGAAAAAGTGCTCGATGAAGTCGGTTTCGTTACAATACTGACAGAGATTTGTTTGACGAATTCCCATCTTATGTAGCAAAATGTTGGTGGGATATATATTGTGTAAAATTTTCCAATGCAATAGACGAAGACGGGTTTCTGTCGAGCATTCGTTAGCTAATTTCCAGTGTTTATCTTCTAATGTAATATTTAATTTGTTCGACCAAAATCCAGCTGAGCTTGGCTCCTTTATCTCATAATTTAACATCTTTAGGCGAATTTGGCGTGGAGATAATTGTATAAATGGCATATGATCAGACCGGGCCTGACCCGTATCACGCAATAATAGAGCTTTGATGGCAGTCTGTATTGCATTATATTCAAATAGGCGAGACTGTTTATATCCAGTTCGTTCACATATTTCCTCAAAAGAGCACATGTCGTTATCGTTAAAGACATCTTTAACAACGCATATTTTAGCCTTTATCCAGTCATTCATGTATAGCGTTTGCTTCCTGTACCTTATATTTGTATTATTCCATAAGGTTTGATTGCGTACACTTATCTGCTGTTCATTACTGCTTATTTCTTTGATCTTGTGTTTATTGTTTAGCCAGGTGATAAAAGCTTGTTTCCAGAAATATTGCTTTATGGAACCTAGTCCTTTAAAATGTTCTGCACTCACATTTGAGCGCAAACAGCATAGGCGTTCGCCCAGAAGAAAGAAAAAAAATCTTCATATTAATTATTCTGTTAAATCAAGTGATTTTAATGTTTTCTCCTCAGAAACCTCTGAACCAGTTTTACAACATGCAGGTCAGTCTCGTGCTGTTTATATTTTAAAGCCACAGTACGCCTCCCGTAAACCATCACAGAGACTGTCAGGCTTTTACACACAGTACAAACACCCTTTCACTTACACACTCACCGCTTTTGAACATCCTACGCATTATGAAGAAGTAATTGAGCTGAGTGGCTTCATGGATGAAGTAAATGTAACAGAATTTAAATAGATTTATTGTACGAAGAGGGAGGGAGAGAGAGAGAGAGAGAGAGAGAGAGAGAGAGAGAGAGAGAGAGAGAGAGAGAGAGAGAGACATAGACACAGACACAGACAGAGAGACAGAGAGAGAATGACAGAGACAGAGAGAGACAGAGAGAGACAGAGAGAGAGACAGACAGACAGACAGACAGACAGACAGACAGACCCAGCATGACACAACCATACCCATTTGTAACCGTGACATCCGGGATAACTTGGAATGACTTGAACTCAATCTGTCAAAACGGACACGATTTGTTCAGCCAAGCACATTCACGTCATGTATTTTGAATAAAATTGTGTTTAAACCAAGCACATTCACATGCGTCAGGCATGCGCATATTTTATGAATAATCAATCAGTCAATTCTTTCTTTTAGCTTCTTCTTCTGCGTTCGTGGGCTGAAACTCCCACGTACACTCGTGTTTTTTGCATGAGTGGAATTTTACGTGTATGACCGTTTTTTACCCCGCCATTTAGGCAGCCATACGCCGTTTTCGGAGGAAGCATGCTGGGTATTTTCGTGTTTCTATAACCCACCGAACTCTGACATGGACTACAGGATCTTTTTCGTGCGCACTTGGTCTTGTGCTTGCGTGTACACACGGGGGTGTTCGGACACCGAGGAGAGTCTGCACACAAAGTTGACTCTGAGAAATAAATCTCTCGCCGATCGTGGGGACGAACTCACGCTGACAGCAGCCAACTGGATACAAATCCAGCGCGCTACCGACTGAGCTACATCCCCGCCCTTCTTTTAGCTTTATTCTCAAGATGCCAAAGTTTGTAACCCTTGTTTATATGTGCCTGTTCGTCTCACCAGTGGCCATTTCCTTGTTGGTATCAGGGGCGGATCACATCATTTTTAAGGGGGGCTTTCCAAATTTCTTTTAGGGACAATTCGACGACGCGAAGCGTTTATTTGAGGGCGCGAATCGTTCGAATCTCCTATGGGGGTCAGGGGGTATGCCCCCCCCCACCCCTCTCGGAAAATGTTGATAAAAACAAGGAAAAGGGAGCAATCTGGTGCAATCTGAGCAAAAAAAACTTCCCCGAATACACCTTCCAAAAAATAAATTTAAAGAAGACAAATTTGGATAAAAACAAGAGCAATTGACCGATCTGGTGCAACCTGAGACAGCAAATTACCCAACTACTTTTCCAAAACCGTCACTTCGAAGACTGACAAAGGCCGGCTCCTAGGGGGGTCCGGTGGCTTGCCCCCCCCCCCCCCACCTTCCCCCGGAAAAATGTTGATACAAAAAGGAAAATGAAGCATTTTGCTGGTGCAATCTGAACCATTTGGTGGTTTTTTTTACTCACATGCGAAGCAAAAGTGAGTCTATGTACTCACCCGAGTCGTCCGTCCGTCCGTCCGGAAAACTTTAACGTTGGATATTTCTTGGACACTATTCAGTCTATCAGTACCAAATTTGGCAAGATGGTGTATGATGACAAGGCCCCAAAAAACATACATAGCATCTTGACCTTGCTTCAAGGTCAAGGTCGCAGGGGCCATAAATGTTGTCTAAAAAACATCTATTTTTCCCATTTTCTCTGAAGTTTTTGAGATTGAATACCTCACCTATATATGATATATAGGGCAAAGTAAGCCCCATCTTTTGATACCAGTTTGGTTTACCTTGCTTCAAGGTCAAGGTCACAGGAGCTCTTCAAAGTTGGATTGTATACATATTTTGAAGTGACCTTGACCCTGAACTATGGAAGATAACTGTTTCAAACTTAAAAATTATGTGGGGCACATGTTATGCTTTCATCATGAGACACATTTGGTCACATATGATCAAGGTCAAGGTCACTTTGACCCTTATGAAATGTGACCAAAATAAGGTAGTGAACCACTAAAAGTGACCATATCTCATGGTAGAAACAGCCAATAAGCACCATTGTACTTCCTATGTCTTGAATTAACAGCTTTGTGTTGCATGACCTTGGATGACCTTGGGTCAAGGTCACATGTATTTTGGTAGGAAAAATGTGTAAAGCAGTTCTTAGTGTATGATGTCATTGCTAGGTTTAGTTATTTGACCTTGACCCTGAAGGTCAAGGTCATGTAGAGGTCAAGGTCAAGCATGTGAGTCGTATGGGCTTTGCCCTTCTTGTTTTCAAATTGATTCATCTATTCTTTAAAAAAAAAAATTTAGGCTGGGGGGGGGGGGGGGGGGGAGTTACGGAAACTCCGGAACCCCCCCTGGATCCGCCCCTGCGTATATTAGTCGGAAAATGGAATTGCAGTATTATGGGATACTCACAGAATTCGGGTTCTGTTACTGATTTTCTGTAAAAATCCGGTCGAGTCGGGCCGAGGGGCCAGCAGAGGACGTTTTTCATTATTAAAAAAAAAAGAGCAACTTTTGTATAAAGCTAAAGAAGAAAAGTTGTTCAGGACGATTAGCGTAATCTTTTCTTAAAAGGGTTAAGTCAGTGCTATCCCTGATCGTTTGTGAGTGATACGACCAAAAGTAGGTAAATGTAATCCCCGAACGAGCCTCAGTCACGCACCCCACTGACCTCTTTCCTGTGTTGGTTGCACGTTTTTTTCACACCTGTCAAATTCCGTTTTTACTGCAACCTTCGGTCAGGTTCTGTCCCATGAGCGTGACGGTTTTAAGAAGCATAACAGTTCAAACGAATATTTTAAGATGTGACATTAATGGAGCGTAGGGCTCGTTTCGGGTGTTAAGGTGCGGTTTTTTTCCGCTTGATTTGTGAACATGTACGTCAACAGGGCTCAAACTGCGAAAACTGGAGCAGAAGATATTATTTATCGTCGTAAACATTTTTTTTTTCTTCTTTTTTTTAGCGCTATAGACAAGCTGCCTCGATTTTTGGAGGTCTCAAAATGGGGCAGGGAGGGGGGTGGGGATGGTGTTGCGGGCTGCGGGGGGGGGGGGGGGGGGGGGGGGGGGGCGGTTGTTCCAATGTACCGCGATGTATCACCAGTCAGAAGGGAAACAAGGAAGCCAGTTCAATTACTAATGGCGTGTCCAGCCGACTGTATCCGGCCATCCTTGCATCCGGAATCCAGCGTACGTTGGAATCCAAAACTGACCAAACAGAATGGTCCGTGTCAGCGCGTGCAGCCAATGAAATCGTAGGAAAAAGGACAACACCTCTCCTCGGCACTCCTCCGACAAAGGGGGGGGGGGGGGTTAGCATCTTATTGACTGGTGGTGGTCGAATGGTTCCAGCAGTGTACATGGCAACTTTCTTGTGACACTGCGTGTACATTTTAAACATCCCAAAAAATGGGGGGGGAGGAGGGGGGGGAGGTTCCGGAGGTTCGGTAAAGAATAAAATCATACAAAGAATAAACAGCAAAACACACACACACCGGCATACCCAGCCACCTTCAGCAAGGTACACCCACAAGCAACATAGGCACACCCATGTACACAGACAGGCAGGCAGACAAATAGGATAGGAGGACAGGCAGACAGACATTCGCTAATACCCACGCTCTCTCTTCCTCTCACTCAA
>NC_090247.1:57934924-57977424 GCF_037325665.1 Littorina saxatilis
GTGACAGGCCCTACTCAGCCACCAACACAGAAGCCTGGACAGTGTCCAGTAACGCAGCCAGGCAGTGTGGGCATCTGTGCCAGCAACTGTCGCTCGGACAGCGATTGCCAGGGAGCCCAGAAGTGCTGCAGGAACCCGTGTGGAGCCCAGACCTGTCAGAACCCGGCGCAGACCAGACCCTCCTGTGACTATGTGGTGAGATAGAGTGACGGAATTATTCATCTTGGGTAATAGTTTGTTGATAGATGTTTGAAGAATTAGAGAACGAAAGAAGGAAGGATAGGAAAAAAACCAGAAAAAGAACGAAAGAAGCAAGAAACGAGAGAAAAAAACAGGCTCGAAGGCACACACGAACGCGCACACGCACGCACGCACGCACGCACGCACGCACGCACGCACGCACGCACGCACGCACGCACTCACGCACGCACGCACGCACGCACGCACACACACACACACACACACAAATGAACAATGAATAAAACAAGCACTCACAGTTCTCAGTTAGGACCAAAACAGAGATCTTTTGTCATCATTCATAACCAGCTGGGTAACAAAAAACATTGTCATTATTTTCACGAGTTTTCATTCACAAGCACCTGGGAAATAAATCTCATGTTCCCCAGGCAATAAATCCCCGGTTACAATAGTTGCAGGAAGCAGGTTATACATGGATAATCAAAAGCAAACCCAATAGAAACGCTCGGGGATTTTTCGGCTCTTTTCATTGGTGTTTCCCCAGACCTAAACAGACGACACGACACTGCTTTGCAAAGTTTTAAAAACGAACTGGCAAACTGGAAAAAGTAAACAAAAAACAAAACTACTTCATTAAAAGGTCATACATTCATCAAAAACAAATGAAACCTAGCGATATGTTTTGTCTTCTTACAGAGTCATGGAGTGCGTGTATCTGTGTTTCGATACACAGACGTTCGGAGAAACACGAACGTCAAATTCAAGTAAATCGACCCCTGACACACACATTTTGACCCGTGCACAAGACGTTGTATCGATAAACGAAGCACAAAATTAATAAGAAACAATAATAAAAGCAAAGAAAATAGCAACAAGATATGCAAACATCTGAAAAAGCCGAGCAAGCAGAATGACAGGTCTAATGAAAAACAAAGAGGTACTGAGTCGGAAACAAGATCGCGATTCTTTCCTTCGCTGCACGACGCAAATCTTCTGTGACCTTTGACCAAACGTGGCTTCCACATTCGATCACTCAGCTTAATATTTACAGCAGAAAGCCGAGGGGGTGGAATACCGAGATGAACCTACAGAACTGTGCATCCTCAGACCTGACATATTCATCCCAACATTTAATGAACTCAATAACACAGAAAGTTGCTTTCACACGCCAGCTTTGATTGCCAGTGGTTATCAAACCGGGACTCGTGTGGTTATCAGCACGGAACCCGTGTTTCAAAGCATGGCTCCCTGGGTTGATTGTGCACTTATTTTCTCACTACCAAAATGAGGACAAAAACGATGTTTGGTGGTTTGTTGACAGACCAGCTTTTTTGTCGGTCCTGCGGGCCTTCGGCCTTGGTCAATAAATACAAAACAAAAGACGATATGCTCCCCCTCGGACCGACAAAAAAGCTGGTCTGTCAACAACCCATCAAACATCTTATATTGTTCATATGTGACAAATCGAGGTAGTGCATGGGTTTAACTTAAGGTGAAACGTAAAAGCCAATCAGGCTGTATGTTGATGTGAGGAACCATCGCGGTTTTGGATTCGTGTTTCTGGGGACAAAGATTGTAAACATTCAATCTCAAAAACCCAATCACTGTTGATAATTTAAGCGGCGACTCATTGTCAATAAGCAACTAAGATCTGCTATTCCTAATTGCAAAACGAAAAGTCTCAAGTCTTAAAGGTGGTCGTCTACATTTTTGCTTTTTTTTCTCAATAATCTTATGGTTAGATTTCGCTAAAAAGTTATGTCAGATGATGAATGAACCATGGGAAAAAAAGTTATAGAAAAAAATATATGTAAAAAAAGATTTTATTTTTGGGTAGCGTGACTCACTCTTCCAATATTTTGTTTTCTGTTTGCTGAGAACATGTGCTTTGCCTAAAAATACTGACCAATCAAATTCATGTCACTATGCTTATAACCACGCCCAAACACGTGCAGCAACAGTTTGATACTGGAGCGCTGTCCACGCTTTTTTTTAAACGCAGGAAATGCACGGGATTTGAAAGGAGTTTTGCGCTTGGCATTTTCCAAATAAGGATATCCTACTATGAGTACTACACTGGAATATTACAATGAATTTTCAAACGGCTTCACTGGCTTCGTCTTTCCTGATCGAAAGGGGTGTGTTGTTGATATTTGTAGATAATAGACTCTGCATTTTAATGGTCAAATGGCGATTTCGGTATAAAAATGTAGACAAGGACCTTTAAAGCAAAAGGCTCATGCCCACAAATGACTGAACTCGCAAATATGGTGGCAGCTATGTACATTTATAGACTCTAAGAAAAGCAACGAACAGGTTACAAATGACGTCACACACAAGTATGAGGTGATATCTCGAACTTCTGACGCGCAGTGGGGCCCTGTATAATCGGTCTTGGTCGATGAAGATGAAACAGGACTGGGTGGCCGAGTGGTAACGCACTTGCGCTCGGAAGCGAGAGGTTGCGAGTTCGACCCTGGGTCAGGGCGTCAGCAATTTTCTCCCCCCTTTCCTAACCTAGGTGATGGGTTCAAGTGCTAGTCTTTCGGATGAGACGAAAAACCGAGGTCTCTTCGTGTACACTACATTGGGGTGTGCACGTTAAAGATCCCACGATTGACAAAAGGGTCTTTCCTGGCAAAAATGTATAGGCATAGATAAAAATGTCCACCAAAATACCCGTGTGACTTGGAATAATAGGCCGTGAAAAGTAGGATATGCGCCGAAATGGCTGCGATCTGCTGGCCGATGTGAATGCGTGATGTATTGTGTAAAAAAAATTCCATCTCACACGGCATAAATAAATCCCTGCGCCTTGAATATGTGCGCGATATAAATTGCATAAAAAAATAAAAATAAATAAATCCCTGCGCTTAGAACTGTACCCACGGAATACGCGCGATATAAGCCTCATATTGATTGATTGATTGATTGATTGAAACAGAAGACGATATGCTCCCCTATGGCCAACAAAAAAAGCTGGTCTGTCAACAAGCCACCAATCATCTTACAATATCTTTGGCCTCCCCCGAAAGGGGCGTATGGCTGCCTGAATGGCGGGGTAAAACATAAACGGTCATACACGTAAAAGATCGTGGGAGTTTCAGCCCATGAACTTGGCAAAGAAGAAGAAGAAAATATCTGAGTGTTCACTCTGTTTTGGTATTGTGACATGTGTACACTATTTGACGTTTAGGATCCGACACTTGTATTGATTCCATCATGTGTGACGTGTTTGTACAGAGATGCGGCCCGGGACAGACATGTGTGCTGAAACAAGTGCAGTGTATCCGTGCCCCCTGCTACCCCCAGCCTGTGTGTGAGCCCAGCGTTGTTACAAGTGAGTTTGACCTTCTGAACGTTTCTTTGTGTACCGTTCCACCACACACACGCACACGCGGCGCGCGCGCTCGCACGCTCGCACGCACGCCGCACACACTGACATACATGCACACACGCACGCACTCACACACACACACACACACACGCACGCACACACGCACGCACACAGATACACACACACACACACACACTGGCTCACGCACGCACGCACGCACGCACGAACGCCGCACACACACACACACACACGCACGCATGCACACACACACACTGTGACACACACACACACACACACGCACACATACACACCACCAAACCCCACCCATCCCCAAGCTCCCCACCCCTCATACACACGTCAACGGAAAACAGAGTCTCTAACAATTCTCTTGACATCTTCTCCCTTGACCAACAGAGCCAGGCACGTGTCCGAGTCAAACGCTGACCGGAAGCAGACAGTGTGGATCCCCCTGTCGGTCAGATGGCGACTGCCCAGGTTACAACAAGTGTTGTCGCTCCTTCTACTGTGGTCAGACTTGTCAGCAGCCGTATCAGCAACCACAGACGATCACCTGTGCTAATGTGGTAAGAAAGTTAACATTTTGTTTTGACACATACAGACACCATACATGATAAACGCTACGGAGAGAGTAGTATTAGGCCTATTTATAGCATCGTTGTGTCTAGGTAGGATAAAGTAAGGATTTAGTTTGTGTTTTGATATTATGTTAAAGCATTTATTTGTTCAGCGTTAGGAGTGGTCAACTCGCGCTATAGAAAATCTATTTATTCTGATTATTATTAAAGGCAGAGTAAGCCTCCCGTAAACCATCACAGATACGGTCAGGCTTTTACACACAGTACAAACACCCTTTCATTTAAACACTCACTAATTGAGAACATCCTAGGTGCCCTCCGTAAAGAGCGAACAATTTTCAAAGAATTTATTCAGTTTGCGTGGTTTATCTTACCCCTGAGCCATCGTGAACCCGTGTGATCCAGTTTTCCCTTTTCACAATGCAGTCGTCATAGTTAGTCATTTGAATGCGACTCGACGTGAGCTTATCTACAATAGCACGTTTTTTTATGCACGAAACAACGGCTGTGGTTCACAAGAACTCTAGCGATGGCTTGTGACTGTTGAGAGGAACGGCGATTTGCACTGATAAACCGGCCGTCGTCTGCTACGACCCTTGCGTGACCCTGCTTCCGGGCTTTTCTTTTTTTAAACTTTCACAACTTCGAATTGTTCTGATCTTGTCTTGATGAAAAACGAATTCTTTTATGATTAAAGAATGTTTGTGTAACAAGCTGTCAATTTATTATTTAGATTTTAAAAGTTAGGTCTAGCGCAAAAACGAGGCGCCGTTGTTGTTAACGGAACAAGTCTACGAAAATAAATTCTTGGAAAATGTCTCACGCTCGACAGAAAGCAGCCAGGATGTTCCCGTTCGGTGAGCGTTCAAATGGAAGTATGCTTGTACTGTATTTAGACGCTCGGGGAGCTCTGTGATGGTTTATGGGAGGCTTACTGTGCCTTTAAGATTAAATGTAGAAAGATTCCCAAGCTAGAAATGAACGTATTGCCCGTTGCAAGAACGTGTGCAAAAAAATATGAGAACGAGCGCATGAATAAGCATATGCGCACACACACACACACACACACACACACACACACACACACACACATGGGCAACGAGATAACTCTCACTTACTCTTGTTGCGCATATTGTATGCATCTTGAGCGCAAACGTCCCTTTTATTTCTCAGATGTTGTTCTAATGTGTATGTTATAACCTGTCCACTGCAGCGCTGTTCAGCAGGCGACGTGTGTCGCGAAACACCGGCGCAGTGTTACAGGGCGCCCTGTCCCACCAAACCTGTCTGTACCAAAAGAGGTGAGTTTTAGCAACTCCTTACTGCATGCTAAAAGTTTTTGGGGGTCGGGTAGCTCAGTTGGTAGAGCACTGGACGTGTGCCCTTAGGGTCGCGGGTTCGAATCCAGGCCCAGGCCCTGACACAGGTCAACTTTATGTGCAGGCTCAAAGACGGTCTCCCACAGTGGCACGTATATAAAAGACCTGTCATTTGGGGCCCGGTAGCTCAGTTGGTAAAGCGCTGGACGTGTGATCTTAGGGTCGCAGGTTCGAATCCGGGCCGGGACGGACACGGGTCAACTTTATGTGCAGACTCAGAGACGGTATCCATGTTCCACCCCCGTGTCACCACTTTGGCACGTAAAAGACCTCGGTCATTCTGCCATAAGTGCAGGTGGCTGATTACACCTAAACACGCACACACCAGGGCAGCGCGACTCTGTTATCGGTGTTTCTAGAATCTGTGAATCCAAATCACCTACAATTCATTTATTTTTGTATTTGTTTTTGTATTTGTTTTTGTATTTGTTTTTGTATTTGTTTATTTGGTTATTCAAAATGTTTGTGTGTGTATGTATTACATACACTATCAAATCAGACCCAAGTTTATTCACATCACGTTTTTATTTGAAACAGTGATCGTGACGCCAGGAGGAAGGTGTCCGCTGTTTGCAGGCTATGTGGACCCCAGCTGTTACCGTCGTGACCAGTGCGCGTCCGGTAACGGCTACAGCGGCTGCCCACGTGGTACGCTCTGTTGCTCAACCCGCTGCGGACGTCAGTGTGTTAGACCCCAGTACTAGTTGGATATGACGTCATTGTTGTGACGTCATGGATGATGTGTTTGGGTCGTTACACTCGTGGCCCGGCCCTGGACTTACACAACGTTTTCTTGTACAATTTTGTTGTTGAATGTGTGAGGGCCTTTAACGACGAAACTGAAGACATATGCTTTTCTGACTGTGTTCCCTGGAGTTGCACATCATAAGTAGCAGTGTTTTTGTATCTGTTTTTTTGTTTTTAAAATATGTGAGGATGTCGGTTTGATAACTGGCGGCTGCGATCAATACGTTTAATAATTAATTTTTGGTGCTTTTTTTGTGTGAAATTCCACACATTTAAAAAAAAAAATCACAAAATGCCATTGTAGTTTGCTTGAGTCAGCGTATCTCTTTCGGAATTTTGTAATAGAACATTACTACGCTTGACTACGGTCATTGACGTCACCGATGACGTTTGCTTGCTAGACCCTGACATAAGGAGTTGCACAACATTCCTTGCAGTCCTTTTTTGTGCATTTAAATTAAAAACATTTTTTTTTATGCCTGACAGTGTCGATCTGGTGGCTGCGAAAAATACATTTCTTATTTTGGTGCTGAATTTTTTTAAATTTTGTATTGCACATGTGATTTTTTGAGAAAAAAACGTTTTTATGCCATTGTGGATTTAGTAAATTCTTTGAGTCTGCGAATTTGTCTGCTGAATTTTGTAATTGAAATAACTACGTTTGACAATTCCATTGACTTCATTGATGATACATGTAATACTATGCTTGTGGCCCATGGAATTGCAGGAACTCATATATGGTATTGTTTAGTGTTTTTTTTTATTTCTTATGCATGAAACTGCGATCAAAATGTTGAAATATCGGGTACTACCTTAACAAAAAAAGAAGGTTATTTTTGTCCAAAATAAAACGTTTAATAAACTAACCTTTCTTGTTTTTTGATTATATCACTGAAAACGTTAAAACAGAAAGCGAAAAGTCAGAAAAAAAGAGTGAAGACCCAAAACTGAATGATTCGTGTATTCTAAAAAAAAGAAAGATTTTAAAATCTTTCACTCGACGGTGCTGAAATATATCACCTAGTAATTATGAGTGTCCAAACTGACTGTATCCGATCTTCCGTACACCCTGCATTCGGCGTTCATTGGAGTCCAAAACTGACCAAAGTAGATGGAAAGAATCAGCGCGTGCAGCCAATGAAATCGTCGGAAAAGTGACAACACTTCTCTTCGGCACTCCTCCGACAGACTAGGTTTAGCATCTTATTGACTGGTTGTGGTCGAATGGTTAAATCAGTGTAAATGGCACCTTTCTTCAGACTATGCGTGTACGTTTTTAACATCACAAAATATGAGGGGAGTTCGGCAAACACGAAAATCATACAAAGAATAACATACACACCGGCACACCCAGCCATTTACAGCAAAGTACTTACACACAACAACAAACGCACACCCACGTACACAGACAGGCAGACAGACACACAGACAGTCGCTTATACCCACAGCTCTAGATCTCTTCTTCTCCCTACCCCCACCCCCACCCCCCACACACATACACACATACACACACAAATACACACACACACACACACACACACTGACACACACACGCAGACACTCACGCACACTGCACACATACAAACACACGCACACAAACACACATACAAACACACACGCACACACGCACACACACAGACACACACACACACACACGAACACACGCACACACACACACACACACACACACGCGCACACACACACACAAACACACACGCACACAGACACACAAACACACACACACAGACACACACACACACATACACACACACACGACATCGCCACCCCCCCCCCCCCCCCCCCCCACGCACACAACCCAGCACACGCTTACATCTCTGACAGAAGACGCAAAACTTAATTCACACGCTAAGAAACAAACACACACCCGCTCTGAACGCAGGGGGGCACAGCACCCGTCAAAAAGTACAACCAAGGAAAGTGGTAGCCACAAACGGCCCCCGTTCCACCCTCTTCCATTCAACGTATATAAAAGAATCGTAAACCACACTTCGAGTTGATTCTATTCAGTGTCTCTCGTCCTTTATTTTACGGTTAGCGGCGCTCCGGATGCGAAGATCCATCGAAATCTCTCATTGAGATATTTATTACAGTTTTGGAAGAAAGACTGACGGAAGAGAACGCATCTATTTTCACACTATGTTTGGGGCGGCTATTTTCAGTGCTTTGGTGAGTTATGTTGAAAACTGGATTCTTATATGTTGATGTTTTAAGAATGATATATTTTTTTCTGATTTTGAAGTTGTCGGAATCGTCTCTAGATGCTCGTGTGTTTGCTTTTTGTTTTGTTTGTTTGTTTGTTTGGCTGCCTGTAAGAAAGAAGGGGCACACATCATTACACACCATGCTATTGTCAGTGCTTTGATGATATGAGCACTGTTGGAGATGTGATTCTTATTTGTGTATGTGTCTTTTGTCTGATTTTGTAGTTGTTGCAATCTTCTCTAGATGTTCGTTCATGTTTGTGTGTGTGTGTGTGTGTGTGTGTGTGTGTGTGTGTGTGTGTGTGTGGGGTGTGTGTGTATGTGTGTGTGTGTATGTGCTATTATCTGTGTGTTTGTTTGTTTATCTGTCTGCGATAAAGGAGGGGCACACATCCAGGCATAATACGCTATTGTCTGTGCCTTGGTGAGTACAGTACTTTTGGAGCTGTGATTTCTATAATTGGTTTACTGGCATTCATGGCAGTGTCCTGACAATTGACACACACTGAGATATTAAGAACTTGTTTGCACAAATCCACAATGCGGCCAGGTTGCTTTTAGCATGTGTCCGAGTAGAATATTATACTCTCATCCAATGTTGAACTTTAGCGTTGTAAAATCAGAGCGCACACAGTGGCATGATTGACTTTTTAAAGTTTTTTTTATACAAGTCCCTTTATTCAAAACAAAGAATAATTATCGTGGAATTAATTGAGGATTGAGCTTCCCAAATTAAGCATAAATAATTTATTTGGTAATTTGATCGAGGAAAATGACTGCCATGGGAGAGAAAACAAATACGTAATATCGACAGAGTTGTCTACCTTCCTTCGAAAAAAATGCACCAAAATGGCTGCTCCGATGTTTTGCTTCTAAACTCCATGTAAATGAAAGGCATCTGTACAGTTCATCCTGTAAAATTCTACAAAGATATCTAACATGACTTGTTATGCTTACAAGAGCAAGTAATGCAATATTAGAGGCTTAAATTGCAGTAGAAAACCGTTCCTGAATTTACAACACTAATGTTCAACCTGTAAAAGCCTGACCGGGTCATTCTGCTAGGATTGAAACTACTATTTACACGGGAAAGAGACCGGCACGGTTGGCCTAGTGGTAAGGCGTCCGCCCCGTGATCGGGAGGTCGTGGGTTCAAACCCCGGCCGGGTCATACCTAATACTTTAAAATTGGCAATCTAGTGGCATTATGGGGTTAGTGCTAGGACTCAGTGGTTGGTCCGGTGTCAGAATAATGTGACTGGGTGAGACATGAAGACTGCGCTGCGACTTCTGTCTTGTGTGTGGCGCACGTTATATGTCAAAGCAGCACCGCCCTGATATGGCCCTTCGTGGTCGGCTGGGCGTTAAACAAACAAACAAAACATTCTGCAAACATCACGTCACGACCTCAGTCAAACTAGCAACACATACGGACGTGCCACTGGTGTCAAACTTCAAACAACTGGTCACAGTGTCCCGCTATTCGCAGAGTGCACGGCTTCACGAACCCCCTTTCCCAACACAAAGGGGTAATTAATTTGTGCTGTTTACCTTGGATTCAACAGTGGCTTTAAAGTGCTAAATGTGCAAACTTTACCCTTTTTTTTGGGGGGGGGGGGGGGGGGGGGGCAGTAGAAAAGAAAAGAGTTGTTAGGCTTTGTGTTTAAAATTGAAGAGCTGACTCAAATCAGCTTTGGGGGTGGGTCAGTGGTTTAGCTGACAGCGCGCGGGGTTTGTAACGAGCCAGTCGCTGTCGGCGTTGGTTCGAACCGGTGTTGGGCGAGGTATTTATTTCCCGGAGTCAAGTTTGTGCAAACTCACTTGGGTGTTGTAGTAACATTTTAGTTCCACTGAAAAAAAGGAAAGGGTGCGCTCCTAACATTATTCTAAATCAAGACATAGGCGAGTTCTTTTTCAACTCTCTCTCGCTCTCTCTCTCTGTCTCTGTCAGTCTCTCTGTATCTCGCTGTCTCTCTCAGACACACACACAACACACACACACACACTCACAAAAACACACACACACACACACACACACACACACACACACACACACACACACACACTACAATAAAGGTAAATGGGACGTTAATTTAATAACATTATTCAATTTATTGTAATATTTTTTATTTTTTCAGTTGGCGGTGACATCTGCCCAGGGGTTCCCACCCGGAAATTTACCTTCTACCTGTGCCGCAACAGTCAGTGATTCATTTTTTCATTTGTTATAAATTATAAACGACAATCTACTAATAGTTATCAACAAAAAACAAATTCAAAAACTCAATTTGATATGCACTGTTTCTTGCTGTGAATCTACAGAAAAGCAGACCGAAACAGACAGACAGAGATACTAAAAAAAACACCGCAAACACGCAGATACTGGCAGACTGACAGGGAGACCGGCAGACACAGAAACAGACAGACACGCGCACACGCACAAAGACACAAAGACACAGATAGACGGACACGCAAGCAGATATGCAGCAGACAGACAGACAAACCGACACTGATACATTGACCTTCTCCCCCCTCCCTACACAGACAGACAGACAGACAGACAGACACTCACACAGACAGACAGACATACAGACAGACATACAGACAGACAGACACACACACACATACACTCACACACACACACACACACACACACATACTGACACACACACACATACTGACACACACACACGTACACACACACACACACACACACACACACATACTGACACACACACACACACACACACACACACGCCGCGCGCACACACACACACACACACACACACACACACTACACACATGCACTTACACTTACACTTACACACACACACACACACACACACACACACACACACACACACACACACACACACACACGCCGCGCGCGCACACACACACACACACACTTTTAAATCGTATCAGTACTTTAATCGTACTACTTAACAATCCTCATTATAACCACTAAATAATGAATATTCATGGTTGCAGCTTTGCGTACAAGGGACTATTTGCAGAGAAGTACTCAACCCTCGAACAGGCGTCGTTAGTGGACAGTGCCTGAGTAAGTTCACACGACAAACAAATGGACAAGGGAAGTGTGGGCTGGAGGGGGGAGGGACGGGGAGGGGGGGGGGGGGGTGGAGAGGCGAAAATCAAGTTGTCGCTAGTTCCTTGTAGGCTTTTAACCCTTTCAGTATTTCAAAATGAACAACCCCCCCCCCCCCCCGCACCCGGAATCGGCGTATGGCTGCCTGAATGGCGGAGTAAAAACGTCAAGTTAAAACACTTAAAAATCCACTCGTGCAAAAACATGAGTGAGCGTGTGAGTTTCAGCCCATGAACGGAGAAGAAGAAGAAGAAGAAGTAGAAGAAGAAGAAACGAACAACCGGAAATCTTCGGTTTCGGAGAATTAATTAGCATGCTGCATGGGATTCAGTCTGGGGCTACATAATTCTATTCCTACAGTTTGCACTCACTAGTCATTCAAATACAAAAAAAGGAGTAAAAAAAAAAAAAATAATAAAAAGAGGAAAATATTACCATAGTCACAACTGTTTAGCAACACTACATACGCTTTCTTTACAAAAATAGATATCTTCAATCACTTGCAGACTCAGTGCCGCAGACGGGAAATGAGAGAAGGTGCACGCAAGGGGGCAGCCCGCTGTTGATTGGTTCTGGTGGCAGGGGCGTGTCAGAAGCTTTCTGCGGTCTTTCTCCCAACAGTATCACCTGCCCGTCAAACTATTTTTGTAACGTCGCACCCAACGATGCTTATGCTGTCTGCTGTCAGGGTAACGGTAAGGAGTTCGACACCCCCTTCCCCCGAACAACAACAACAACAACAACAACAACAACAACAACAGAAAAAAGACACCCCCACCCCCCCCCCTCTCTCTCTCTCCCTCCCTTCCCCCCCAAAAAAAAAACGAAAAGGAGAAAAGACACACACACACACACACACACACAAAGACCACAAAAAAAACCAAAAACGTTGACCTATAGTTCGTCAGTGCTAAATGGGCCCTTGCGGACCGAAAGACAGACAACCCGTTAAATAAAAATGAAAAATATACCCCCCTTCCACCCCCCCCCCCCCCCCCCCCCCCATTTACGTGGGGTGCTACATTAAAAGCTCAATCATTATACTGAGAGGCATGGAGTATTTATCGCACCGTTCTGAAGTCTTCAGAGATATGTGCATGCCAGGTATCTCGTTCGTTAGAAACTTGCCAAACCAGACCCATACTGGTTTTTAATTTTAATTTTATTTTTATTTTTATGTCCATCCATCAGTTTTTCTCCCATTTTGCACAAAAAAGGGAACCTACTCTTCTCCTGCTTCGCGCTAGTGTATCAGGGGTAGCCTCCCTTTCTGTGTTTTTTGCTGTATTGTATTGTATTGTATTGTATTGTATTGTATTGTCTTGTATTGATTTGTATTGATTTGTATTGTATTGTATTGTATTAAATTGTATTGTATGTTATTTTATTTTATTGTATTATATTGTTATTAGAGACATCAGCAGCGGATTTAGGTTCGACTAAGCCGGAAATGTCCGCCATTTTGCTCGTAAAACTGTCAAAACATCGGACATGAAAAAAACGGTCAAGCATACCGGTTGATATTTCACTAGAGAGGTTTCTTCGGCCCAGATGTGGGGTTAGGGGGGGGGGGGGAGGGGGTGGGAGGCGGGGAGGGTTGTGGATGGGTACTAATTAGGATGTTTATATGGTAAAAATTCTACTATAGTTATCAGTACCTAGAAATTACCATTGTCCAGAACTACCAATATTTTTTTTATTTTTTTTTTTACATTTGGTCAAGTTCTGTTTTTGTCAGAATTCAACAAAATTGGTCATGCAAAATTTGATGAGGTCTCATGTTCGCGAGACCAACTCGACCCGCCTCGGTGTGGGTTTAGGCAAGCCTGACCTTATTGGCAGAATATACCTGCGCAGAGTCAGCGGCACAGACGATGCACTGCAAATTATTGATGCTGCGATAGACGAGTACTTGGCCTGTTTTCCTTTCACGCAACGTGTAGCGGGCTGGGATAATCTGCAGTGCGTCGTCTGTGTCGCTGACTCTGCGCAGGTATAATCTGCCCCTTAGCAGTCTGCTGATGACTGATCCCAGGTTTTCAGTGTCGATCTATTAGTTTCAGGCCGACAGGTTGACTAAATGTTCTGATACAGTGGAACCCTTCCTTTTCAGACCTCCCAATGAAAGACTCCCTTCTTTTTAAGACCTTGTTTTCTCAGACTTTCTGTTCATTGCCTCCGTAAAATTACCCCCGTTTTAAGACTCCCTCCTTTTTAAGACCTTGTTTTCTCAGACTTTCTGTTCATTGCCTCCGTAAAATTACCCCCGTTTTAAGACTCCCTCCTTTTTAAGACCTTGTTT
Organism: Littorina saxatilis; assembly: GCF_037325665.1. Taxonomy (NCBI): domain Eukaryota; kingdom Metazoa; phylum Mollusca; class Gastropoda; order Littorinimorpha; family Littorinidae; genus Littorina; species Littorina saxatilis. The sequence goes on from NC_090247.1 coordinate 57,948,815, forward strand.
TCTCAGACTTTCTGTTCATAGCCTCTGTAAAATTACCCCCATTTTAAGACTCCCTCCTTTTTAAGACCTTGTTTTCTCAGACTTTCTGTTCATAGCCTCTGTAAAATTACCCCCATTTTAAGACTCCCTCCTTTTTAAGACCTTGTTTTTTCAGACTTTCTGTACATAACCTCCGTAAAATTACCCTCGTTTTAAGACTCCCTCCTTTTTAAGATCTGATTTTCTCAGGTTTTTGGAGGTCTTAAATGGGGGGGTTCCACTGATATATACCGGGGGAGCCTGGTAGCGCCTCAAATATATTTGGTGGAGCACTGGACGTGTGATCCTAAGGTCGCAGGTTGGAATCCGGGCCGTGACGGACACGGGTCAACTTTATGCGCAGACTCAGAGACGGTATCCATGTGTAACCGAGTGCCGAAACACTACGATCACCTCGGGAGGCGAAGTGTAATCAACAGGATTGAAAATGTTAGGGCTAATTTCTTAGCCCTATAAAAACTGTTACGCAAACCCGAAGGTTTCCATGAACATACAGACAATCGGAAACCACCAGACCCCATCACAAACAGAATTTCACAATCAACCGGTGTTGACTTAAAGGCCAACAACTCGGGTGCAGAGTCTGCTGTGAAAGGAGCGGTAGCCTCCCCTGTCACACATGTTCCAACCCCGTGTCACGACTGTGGCACGTACAAGACCTCGGTCATTCTGCCATATTAAGTCAGTGAAGGTGGCTGACTACACCTCAACACGCACGCACCTGGCTAGCCCGACTCTTTGTCTGCTAGCTTTCCGCTAGGAGGAAGCGACCCGATTTTCACAGCGATGGGAAAATAACATGATGGAAATGAAGGATAGATGATAATACATTGTGAGTGGACGGGTGCAAGTTATTGATTAAGAGCCCCACAATGTAGTGCTTGGCAAAAAAGGGAGAAAAAAAAAAAATATATCACTTGACGCGACGTGTTTACTCTTTCCGTGTGACAGGCAATACTCAGACACCAACACAGAAGCCTGGACAGTGTCCAGTGCAGCAGCCAGGCAGTGTGGGCATCTGTGCCAGCAACTGTCGCTCGGACAGCGATTGCCAGGGAGCCCAGAAGTGCTGCAGGAACCCGTGTGGAGCCCTGACCTGTCAGAACCCGGCGCAGACCAGACCCTCCTGTAGCAATGTGGTGAGATAGAGTCACTGAACCATTCATCTCGGGGAATAGCTTGTTGGTGTTTGATAGAAAGCGCCGAATAGTATTCTTACCGTCACACGTTGGCCAGGATCTATTTTTCGTGTGTATGTATTTAGGCCTATCAAGTCTCTCCGAACGAGAATGGGTGACGCTAAAATGTACTCGACGTCTTGGTAACACGTAGTGTTTCTGGACCTCTGTGTTGGTTGAAAACATTGTATTCAATAGACGATATTTCGAAAATAACTCTTTTGTATGGGTTGTTACAGAGTGAATTTTCTTACTTTTGCTGAGGCAAACTTTCTCGCGTGACATTACAGGCCATTCACTAGTCGGAAGGGCCGTGTCTGAAACACGAGGACAAGGAGAAGTGTTGAAAGTTCTCCTACAAAAAAAGCAACTATTCACCGTCTCTCAGGATCCATGACCATCCGATGAGTTATTTCTGCAGTTTGCCTATTTTGGTTTTGTGGCATATGTACAACATTTGACAATCAAGATCCGACACTTGTATTGATTCACTCATGTGTGACGTGTTTGTTCGTAGAGATGCGGCCCAGGACAGACATGTGTGCTGCAACAAGTGCGGTGTATCCGTGCCCCCTGCTACCCCCAGCCTGTGTGTGTGTATCAGCGACAGCAGCAGTTCACCTGTGCTAATGTGGTAAGGAATCAGGGGTGGATCACATCTTATTTAAGGGAGTGTTTCCAAATTCCTTTTAGGGATAATTCGACGACGCGAAGCGTTTATGGAGGGCGCGAAGCATTCGAACCTCTTTGGGGCGTCAGGGGGCAAATGTTGATAAAAACAAGGAAAATGGAGCAATCTGGTGCACTCTGAGCCAAAAACACTTCCCCTGATACACCTTCCAAAAAGTAAATTTAAGGAGACAAATTTGGATGAAAACAAGGACAATTGACCGATCTAATGCAACCTGAGCCAACAAATTACCCAACTACTTTCCAAAACCGTCACCTAGAAGACATAGGCCGGCTTCAAGGGGGGTCCGGGGGCAAGTCCCCCCGGAATACAATTGAAAAAAATCAAGGAAAATGGAGCAATCTGGTGCAATCAGAGCCATCATTTTTACTTTGATTTCAATGTTTTTTTAAAAATTTATTTTAGGCTGGAGGAAGGGGGGGGGGGGGGGGGGGGGCATGGGTTTCCATAAACCCCGGAAACCACCCTGGATCCGCCAATGAGGACGTTAAGTGTTTGTTTCGACACAGACAGACACCATACATGATGAACGCTACGGAGAGATTGCTATAAATGGAAATGTATTATGTATAGCATCGTTGTGTCTAGGTAGGAGAAAGGAAGGTTTTTAGTATGTTTGTTGACATGATGTTTATGCATTTATTTGTTCAGAGTCGTGAACTCGCGCTATAGAAAAGCTATGTGTTCTTATTATTATTAAGATTAAGTTTAGAAAGATTCCAAAGGTAGCAATGACCGTATTGCCTGTTGCAAGCCCTGTGCAAACATAATATGAGAACGAGCGCATAACTACTCAAAAGCACGCACGCACGCACGCACGCACGCACGCACGCACACACACACACACACACACACACACACACACACACACACACACACACACACACACACACACACACACACACACATACACACACACACGCACGCACGTGTGTTAAGGCACCAGCACCCACCCAATCGCCAATAAAACATATTGAGTAGACTTACATGGTTTGCTATGTGTAACCAGGTTTACACGAGTAACACAAATTATTTTAAAATGCAAGCGAATGCAATAGAAAATATACACGCTATGTGTGTCGGATTCAAAGTTTGACTCCTTGACCTATTTACATAATTTAAACACATGTTAATATATGATTTGGTTATGAAATGGGTGGCCTCAAATATGTAGGATAATCAAAGTTTTACACACACAATCGTCCTCTTTTAGTACTGCTACGTTACTTAATCTTCGATTTTAGTTTGAGGATGAAAGTCGCTTATTCATTTCAATGTTTGTTATCATCTCAGGGGCAACGAGATAACTCGAGTTCTCACTTAATCTTGTTGAGCATGTCGTATGCATTTAGAGCGCTTGGTTTATGCATGTTTTATTTACTTTAGGTTATGAACAATCGTTCTTAAAAAAATAAAAAAAATAAATAAAAAATAAAAACCCATAAAGAACGATAACAAGCAAAATGCTTATGTACACGTTTTAAGGGACGAGCGCTTACGTCCCTTTGTTTCTCAGATTTTCTTCTAATTTGTATGTAATCACGTGTCCACTCTAGCGCTGTGCAGCAGGCTACGTGTGTCGCGATACACAGGTGCAGTGTTTCAGGGCGCCATGTCCCACAAGACCTGTCTGTACGAAAACAGGTGAGTGTTTAAGGGCAAAATACATTTGCGCAGTCACCACTACACTACATGCTGCCACAGGGATTATGACGAGTACTTGGCCTGTTTTCTTTTCACACAACGTGTAACGGGTTGGGAACTGAAAAAAAGAATTACCTCTATAATCTGCAGTGCGTGTGCTGTCCTGCTGAAGTTACATAGGTGAGCGCCGGGCCTTAGCAATTCATCATTGACTGCAAAAAATCCATTTACAATGCATGACCTCCCTTCTTCGTCTCTGTTTTTCTAGTGAGCTGATCTAACTCGTTATTTTTCCTACTGAGGTGAAAACTTTGTGCGCGCGTAGCCGTAGTCACACTGCGCAATCAAGACTCAAGACTCAAGACTCAAAATGTTTACTGTCCTCATAAAAACAAGGAAAATTGCCTTACAGTGTCAGGCGATCACAGACATAAAAACATCACATGTATTAAGAATTAAACGATTGCACTTAAAACTAATAACTCTAGCCCGCTTCATATTTGCTGTAAACTTAGAATTAGAATTGCATTAAAACGCATGTAGACATCCTGAGCGTCTCTCGCAGCACTCACACTTACAGACACACACACAGACACACAGACACACACACACACACACACACACTCACACACACACACAGACACACACACACACACACACACACACACACACACACACACACACACACACACACACACACACACACACACACACACACTCTCTCTCTCTCCCTATTGAAGAACATTTAGCAAAAATCTGCGAAGCTTATAGACACGGAATTAAAATAAATGAACAGAGCTAAAAGAAAGAGTAAAATGTCAAAAAATGGCGCAAGAACAACATTGTGCTGAACTACCAGTACAGGGCCCATATTCAAGAAGGTTCCGACAGTGGTTTTGTCGGTACGAGAAACACAAAACTTCCGATAACCCCCTGTCGTGGAATTTACGAAGAACCGATAGCGCCTATCGTAGGCACTGTCCTACGATAAAGTTAGAGGTGCCTATCCTTACTGATAAGCACTGTTGTCGTTACGATAACTTTGATTTCAAGATTGCGGCCATCAGTTTGCAGCGAAGTTACCGGGAAAGAAGAAATATTCTAAGACATACGATTTTTGGGGACGGGATACATGGACAAATTCAAATTCCGCATGCACGATATTTTGCAGTTGACTGTTGACGGATGTGATAACTGACAACATTCAGTTTGCGAACAGAATGGGTGCCTAGCCTCTTGTCTCGCAAGTGATACTCGCGTTGCGGTTTCACGCGTCTGGTGCATATTAAGATGTTTGCGTGGCGCCAATTTGGGGTGAGCCAGCCACGGTCAGCCAGCCACAGCAAGCGCAGCCTTGACATGGCACAGCTGCTGCGTCAGGCGCACGCGCAGAGCGACCGTAAACAAGGGAATCCCCCCGCTAGCTATCGGGGAGGCTTTTCGATGCCTTTGAATTCGGCAGTACGACAAAAGTTGTCGGACAGAGAGCTATCAAACTTCGGGGCGCTTGTCGTAGAACATGCAGTCGTTCCGTCTTGCATACGCGCCCTGGTCTGTAAATAAATCGCAGTCACATATGTCATATTCACACAGAAGGCAATTTTGCGAAGCACACACAGATGCATCTCTTATTTACAAGCCTGTTGTAAAGCCGAGGTATAGATAAATGATTTGAGGTACCTTCATACTTCTTTTTTCGCATTTGTTTTTTAACATTTTGGTTCAGAGACTTGTATTTTTCAATGAACCGCTTTTAAGTAAGCGGACCATTGCCCTTTTTCAAATGAAGTAATTTTTCGTGAAGGTATATCACTATTCATAAAGACAACCAAACTCCGTAGCAAACCTTTCCCTCTATTGGATCTCACGCACTACTCGGTTACCAGGTAACAGCGTGAAATTCAGTGGACACCCGAGTGAAACATGCGTTGAAAGGGAATTTGCTGAACTGAAAAAGTGATATAGCTGGCTGCGAGGCCTTACCGAGGAGTCAAACTCTGTTGTTTGTTTGTGGTCATTTTGAAGACATAATTAGCATCCATTCTGCAAACATTATTTCAAGCGCAAAAGAACAATGATTTGATTGTCTTGAATCGATTTTGAGAGGAATACAGAGCAACACAGTTTTTGAAATACAAGGGAACACTTAAGTACCAGAGGGTCTCAAAATTAATGTATCCATTGAACATTGGATTTCCCTTCTATGAGCCACGTGACGTCAGAGTCCGATAAAACTCATTATTAAGGCGGTTAGCCGAGACTACAAAATAGTGCATGTTTCTGCACTTTACTGAATCGTAACAAATAAAAGGAATTCTAACAAAAATCGATCGATTCATAAATGTTATTTGTATTATTGACCCAAATATGACATTATACACAGATCTCGACAATCATTGTTCACCGCGACCGCTGGCGCGTTCTCGGAGGGGCACGATCTGTGTAAAATGTCATATTTCGGTCAAACATACGAATAAAGTATCATGAGCTAGGCAATAGAAATGTCGTTTTCCTTGTGTCTCGGTTAAGCGTGAACAAAGTCAGACAAGGTCATTGTGATTGACTAGCAGTCGTCCGCTTCTGTTACAATGACAGATTGGTAATCTGGAGAGTCCGTGCGAGTCGCACAGGAAAACAAAAACCGTCATGTTATTATCGGACTGATAATTTATTGCCTTTACCTGTCCAACGGTTGACAGAAGACCGAATAATGTATGTTGCTGAGGATCTATTTACATGCCAAATCAGAGGTTAAGAAGCAGGGGCTTTATGGCCTTGACCTATGTTAACTTGAGATCAGCATATTCGTCATCCCCTCGTAGAGGCCTTCATCTACAATTCATTTATTTATTATTTGTTTCTTTTATTTGTTCATTTATTTTTGATTTATCAACTTATTTATTTGTTTATTCATTAAAGGCACAGTAAGCCTCCCGTAAACCATCACAGATACTGTCAGGCCTTTACACACAGTACAAACACCTTTCTATTTGAACGCTCACCAAACGGGAACATCCTAGGTGCCCTACGCAAAGAGCGAGCAATTTGTAAAGAATTAATTTTGCAGATTGTCTCGGACACTTTTTTGACCCATCCTGAACTTAGGTAAAAAATGAGTTACTTCCCTTCGGATCTCATTCTAAACTGGTGCTAGCCGTGGACCGAAGGTTTTTGGACCGTGGTGCGTTTTTGCGCTAGACCTAACTTTTAAAATCTAACTAATAAATTGACAGCGTGTTACACAAACATTCTTCAATCATAAAAGAATTCTTTTTTCATCGAGACAAGATCAGTACAATTCGAAGTTGTGAAAGTTTAAAAAAAAAAAGAAAAGGCCGGAAGCAGGGTCACGCAAGGGTCGTAGCAGACGACGGTTTATGCATATCGCCAGTTCTTCTCAACAGTCAAAAGCCATCGCTAGAGTTCTTGTGAACCACAACCGTTTGTTTCGTGCATAAAAACGTGCTATTGCAGATAAGCTCACATCGAGTCGCATTCAAATTACTAACTGACGACAACATTGTGGAAAAGGGAAACTGGATCACACGGGTTCACGATGGCTCAGGGGTAAGATAAACCACGCAAAAAAAATTCTTTGAAAATTGTTCGCTATTTACGGAGGGCACCTAGGATGTTCTCAAGCGGTGAGTGTTTAAATGAAAGGGTGTTTGTACTGTGTGTAAAAGCCTGACCGTATCTGTGATGGTTTACGGGAGGCTTACTGTGTCTTTAACTATTCAATTCTTCTTCTCCTTCTTCTTCTTCTTCTTCTTCTTCTTCTTCTTCTTCTTCTTCTTCTTCTTCTTCTTCTTCTTCTTCTTCTTCTTCTTCTTTTTCTTCTTTTTCTTCTTCTTCTTCTTCTTCTTTTTATTATTCAATTTTTTTTATATAGATGTATTCCTACTCGATCAAATCAGACCCAAATTGATCCATTTCACATTAATTTTTTGTTTAAACAGTAATTGTGACGCCAGGAGGAAGGTGTCCGCTGTTTGCAAGCTATGTGGACCCCAGCTGTTACCGTGGTGACCAGTGCGCGTCCGGTAACGGCTACAGCGGCTGCACACGTGGTACGCTCTGCTGCTCAACCCCCTGCGGACGTCAGTGTGTTAGACCCCAGTACTAGTGGGATAAGACGTCATTGTTGTGACGTCGTGGATGACGTGTTATGCGCGTTTGACTAATGTCCCGGCCCTGGACTTGCACAACATTATTTAAAAACAAAAAGAAGTGGATATGTGATGGTCATTGATATAAACGTAACTGAAGACATAAAAATGCTTGTCAGACAGTGACCACTGGAGTTACGCGTCATTATCATTTGTAGTTTTTTTTTAAACTTTAAAAAAATTATAATTGTTTTAATAATTTATGTTAGGGTGTTGGTTTTAGGACTGGTAATACGTTTAATAATTTGGTGCTTTTTGACAATTTCAAACATAATCTTAAAAAATCACAATAATGCCATGGTATTCTAACCGGTTTGTTGGAATCGGCGTACCTCTTGCAGAATTTTGTAATTAAAATTACTACGCTTGACTACGTCATTGACGTCACTGATGACGTATCCTTGCTAGACAGTGACCTCTGGAGTTGCACAACATTACTTGTAGTCCTTTTCGTGTATTTTTTGTTTGGTTCTTTTTTTATGCGTGACTGTTTCGAGTTGATAACTGGTGGCTGCGATGAATAAATTTAATAATTTGGTGCTGAATTGTATGTTTTTAATTGAACATAACTTTAAGGTTTTCAAAAGAAAAATTGTATGTCATTGTAGATTCGGCAAATTCTTTGAGTCTGCGCTGCGTATCTTTATTGCTGAATGTTGTAATTGAAATAACTACGTTTGACAATGTCATTGACGTCATCGATGAGAACAATATGCTTGTCAGACGGTGGTCCATGGTTTTGCAGAAAAATATACATGGTCTTGTTTTGTTGTTTAGTATGTTTTTTCGTGTGTTCTTTATGCATGAAGTTGCGATCAAAATGTTGAAATATTGGGCACTAACTAAGACAAAAAATAAGTATCGTTTTGTCCAAAATAAAACGTTTCATGACCTAACCTTTCTCGTTATATGAATGTGTGACTGTATACGTTTAAACATAAAGCTAGAAGAAGTCAGAAAAAAAAAGAGAGAAGAGCTGGCACTGTTTTAATCGTACATTTTAAAAAGCGGTTTTAAAATCTCTCACTCTAGGGTGCTAAAGAATATCACCTGGAAGAAGTAAAACTGACCAGTTGTATTACTTTTGGCCGGTCAACTGTATCCGATCTTCCATGCATCCTGTGTGTTGGAGTCCAAAACTGACCAAGGGAAAGGGTCAGCGCGTGCAGCCAATGAAATTGTCGGAAAAGTGACAACACCCCTCATCTGCACTCCTCTGGCCGACTGGGTTTAACATTTTTTGGGACTAATGGTGGTCGAATGGTCGGGTAATGTGAATGAACATTTTCTTTTGACACTGCATGAACATCTTTGCTAACATCACACAACGAATCTTAGTGATAAAACAAACAATGAAAACGTCATAAAAAATTCGTTGCGTGAGGCGATATCAATTTATTTAGTTAATCTGTCATGCATAAAAAGTGGAACCGAACACCCTAGATTCTTTCACCGAAACTAGTAAGTCCTGGGATGGCCGAAACCCTTCGACTGAGACAGCACTGATCTTGGTAAAATATTCCAACGTGGGAAAAAAAATTGCTTGAGACGGGCTTCTTTTATTTTGTTGGGCACATTTTCAGAACAAATATAACGTATCTATGTCTTTTAGGATTCAGACAATAATCAAAAAAGTGTGGCTAATTGTTTCATTAGCAAGTCGGTTATTAAGATTTTTTTTAAGTTTTGAAGGTAAAATGCAATCCCATAGTCTGCATCAGGTCAAAGAATATATTATCAAAATATCAACGCATTTGATTGAAACATGATGCTGCTACAATGCCGCCTCAAATTTCTGAAAAAGATGGATAATATGACGTCATCAAAATGTTTTATCCGCGACATGAAAATAAAACCGTCCACACCCCCCCTCCACACACACACACACCCGCAGTGAACGACGAAGAAGAAGAAGAACACACACACCCGCAAGCACGCACACACGCACACACGCACGCACACACACACACACACACACACACACACACACACACACACACACACACACACACACACACACACACACACACACACACACACACGTTAAAATTAATATTAAAAGTCCTACGGTTTTGAGCCATTAAGGACTTGAGTGTCGGACACACACGGACCTATTCACACTGGCCCAAACCCTCTTAGCCTCCGTCACAAAAGTCGTCTTTGCTTGTACTTCACTTTTGCTGAATACAGTTTAAATCACAGCTTCCCATGTGGTCTAGTGGTTAGGATTCCTGGCTTTCACCCAGGCGGCCCGGGTTCGATTCCCGGCATGGGAAATTTTTTTTTTTTTTTAAGTTCACATTTCTTATTTTCATTTGAAGTTTGCTTTTCACTGTAAAAATCACACAAACAAATACACAAAAACACACACAAACACATACACTTACACACACACACGGACCTATTGACACGGACCTTCCTTTTCCTTCATTCTAAATCCACCCCCCCAGCCCACACGCAATGGTAAGTTACGTGGTGCACAGAGTATTTGATAAGTGGTACCACTTGATCGGTTTCAGATGAGAATATATTTTGTCACCAATTCAGTTGTACACACACACACGCAAGCACACACGAACGCACGAATCATCACGCACACACACACACACACACACACACACACACACACACACACACACACACACACACACACACACACACACACACACACACACACACATAAGAATGCCCATGTGTGAATGTGTAAGTAAAATCAATGTGTTGTTTGTATTATTGTTATGTACCACCCCTGAATTTCTCTATGAGATAATAAAGTATTCTTATTCTTATTCTTATTCACACACACACGTATATATACACACACACACACGCACACACACACACACGCATGCACGCACGCACGCATGCACGTACGCACACACACACACACACGCACACGGACCTATTCACACTGGCCCAAACCCTCTTAGCTTCTGTCACAAGCCAACCCATTGGTCACACACACAAAAGTAGTCTTTGCTTGTACTTCAGTTTTACTGAATACACAGTTAATCCACAGCTTCCCATGTGGTGTAGTGGTTAGGATTCCTGGCTTTCACCCAGGCGGCCCGGGTTCGATTCCCGGCATGGGAACGTATTTTTTTCTTTAAAGTTCACTTTTCTTATTTTCATATTTTGCTTTTGACTTTAAAAACCAGACATACAAACACACAACACTCAATCAATCAATCAATATGAGGCTTATATCGCGCGTATTCCGTGGGTACAGTTCTAAGCGCAGGGATTTATTATTTTTATTTTTTATTTTTTTTATTTTATGCAATTTATATCGCGCACGTATTTAAGGCGCAGGGATTTATTTATGCCGTGTGAGATGGAATTTTTTTTACACAATACATCACGCATTCACATCGGCCAGCAGATCGCAGCCATTTCGGCGCATATCCTACTTTTCACGGCCTATTATTCCAAGTCACACGGGTATTTTTGTGGACATTTTTATCTATGCCTATACAATTTTGCCAGGAAAGACCCTAGTCATGATGTCATGCTGTCCATGCACTCATAAATACTGAAACGGGTCCGTTCAAGTTTAGAACTTTAATTTCAACTCATCAGGATTCTAACATGTCTTCTAGCCGCCATGTGCTAGCTCCCAGAAAGTCCTGGGCGGAAACACGTGACACGCGAATAGCACAAACGTATTGTAGTCTCGGCGAGCCATGTATGATACCATGACATCCCCCTTTCTTTAAATGGACACTTTTCTTTTTAAGTTGAATATTTTTACTTTAATTAAGTTTAACATTTCTAACGACAGAAATTAAAAGTATTTCTTGTTATGTAAGCACACTTAACTACACAATGACTCAAACAGGGCACTGAGTCTCTCATCAGTGTCTCTGACTTAAAACTTAAACAAAAGCACCAGAACTTCACACCAAAGTGAATGTGACTAGAAGTGACTACACTGACTCTTTCGCGTAGTATGGAAACAAATGTTTTCACTGAAACCGTAGTGGAAGTTTGACTTCCCTGCCACTCCTGGTACGAACAGGAGAAGTTTGAACATCTGGAGGATCTGGCAGTTCAAGTTCAACAGTCTCTGCGCCGCCAGAATCACCTGCCGCAGGAGATTTTGGAACAGTTTCATCTCGAATCTGCACCTCATCGCCTGTTGGGGCCCGACAAAGGTGTCGTCTGTTTCGTCTCAGTCTACCTGTCGGTGTTTGAACCACGTACGATCTAGTGGCACACTGCTCAACTACACGTCCGGACTGTCGCCATCCGTCTTCGCCGTCGATCTTTATTTTGACAGTCTCACCCGGCTCGAGGGTGGGAAGAGACTGGACACCATGTCTACGGTCATAGTTCTCTTTTTGTTGCTGCTTTGCTTGTCTGTCCCGTTCTTTGAAATCCTTCGCCACAGGTTTTTGGGGTATGAGGGATTTGGGGAGACTTGGGAGACGAGTTCTAAGCTGTCGCCCAAACGCCAACTCGGCTGGGCTTGCACCAAGTGATGGGATTGGGGTAGCCCTGTAGGATAGCAAGGCTAAGGCAACATCACTTTGTTTCAAGATTGTTTTGGACGTCTGCACAGATCGTTCTGCCTCACCATTGCTCTGGGGATACCGTGGACTGCTTGTCACGTGCGTGAAGCCCCACGAGTGTCTGAAGTCTTGAAACTTTTCTGACGTGAATTGGGTACCATTGTCCGACACCACAATTTCGGGAACCCCGTGTCTGAAGAACAAGTCTTTCAGCTTGCCAATCACTTCTTCTGCTGTTTCCCTGGACAACTGCTCAATCTCAATGAAGCGAGAGTAGTAGTCTACGTATGACAGGTAGTTCTCTCCCCTGAATGCTAGTAGATCTACCCCTACTTTCTGAAATGGGTACTCAGGTAACTTTGAAGTAATCAAAGGTTCCTTTCGCTGTGTTGGTTTGCTTTCTAAGCAATGTCTACACCTCCCCACCATTTCCTTGATTTCCTGACCCATGCCTGACCACCAAACACACTGGTTTGCCCTTTCTCTGCATTTTTGAATGCCCTGATGCCCGTCATGAATTTTTCCCAGAATATCTTTTCTGTGGGAGAATGGGATTACTATCCTTGACCCTCTGACTAGTAATCCATCATGATCGCTCAGTTCATCTTTGACACTGTAAAACTCACGAGCCGCAAGTTTCACGTCTTCTTTGTATTGCGGCCAGCCCGATCGCGTGTACTCTAACGCTGTTTGAAGCGTAACATCTTCTTGTGTTGCTTTTCTGAGAGCTTCTAGCTTTTCATCTGAGACCGACCACGATGCGCGAACCGCGTCTACATGTACTTGAACATCTGTTTCAAGTGTGTTCTGTTCTGGACTCTCTGTCTCTGCCAGTGGAGATCTGGACAGAGCATCGGCGACAACCAGATTTTTCCCTGGTTCATATTCCGCGACAACGTTGTGACGCATCAGTCGCATCAACATACGCTGACACCTCAAAGGAGTGTCTGTGAGATCCTTTTTGTTAATCAGCGGAACCAAAGGTCTGTGATCTGTAATCAGCTTGAATTCCGGTAACCCTGTAAGATACCTTTGAAATTTTTCGCACGCGTAGACCCCAGCAAGACATTCTTTTTCGATCTGCGCGTATTTGCATTCTGCTGATGTGAGTGTTCGCGAACAAAACGCGACAGGTTTGAGTTCGCCTTCATACACTTGGTATAGGACTCCGCCTAAGCCATAGCTGCTTGCATCTGAACACACGACTGTTTCGCGACCTAACTCGTAGAACGCCAGCGTTGGTGCGTTTGTGATACTCTTTTTCACCTGCTCGAACGCCTGTCGCTGTTCACTATCCCAGATCCACTGTGTATCTTTGTGAAGAAGCGCGTTCAGTGGCTTAAGTATGTCCGCGAGGTTTGGAATGAACCGACCGAGGTAGTTAACCATCCCGAGAAACCGACGCAACTCGCTCACGTCTTGAGGCTCTGTCATCTCTATGATAGCCTTGACCTTTGACAGATCAGGTTGAATGCCGTCTTGGCTGATCGTGTGACCCAGAAAGTCAAGCTTCGTTTTCCGAAACTCACACTTTTCTTTGTTCAGCTTGAGCCCCGCCTGTCTTACGCGCTCTAGAACCTGCCTGAGACGTACATCATGCTCTGCCTCAGAGTCGCCACTGACAACAACATCATCCATGAAGCAAACGACTCCGTCTATGCCTTGAAGCATGTCTTCCATGGTTCTTTGGAAGATTTCGGGTGCGAGTGAAATCCCGAACGGCAACCGTTTGAAGTAAAACCTTCCAAATGGCGTCATGAACGTTGTCAGTTTTGCTGATTCTTCCTGTAGAGGAATTTGCCAGAAACCGGAAGTCGCATCGAGTTTTGTAAAAACTTTCGCCCCTGCGAGTTTGTGTGTCATGTCTTCCAACGTTGGAAGTGTGTAGCGCTCCCGCTTGACCGACCGATTCAAACGTTTCAAATCAACACAGATGCGAACGTTTCCATTCTTTTTCAATACTGGCACGATCGGTGCACACCAGTCTGTCGGTTCGGTGACCTTTTCTATGATGCCATCCGAAAGCATGCGTTGAAGTTCTCTCTCAACTTTTGGTAACAACGGAATCGGAACGCGTCTCGGAACTGAAATGCTGTACGGTTCTGCGTCTTCATTCAGAACGATCTTGATTGGATCACATTTGACTGGGACGCCTATGTCCCCAAATGCTAAGTTGTTCATTTCATCTAGCCTCTTAACTAGACCTAGCTTCAAAGCTGTGCTCCTGCTGAGGAGACTATCTGTTTCCCCTCTCAAAACGTAAACTCTGAAGGTTGTACGCTTTCCCTTAAAGCTTGTTTGCGCTACGAACTGACCCATGTTCTCAACAGGACCTCCCGGGGACTCTAGTTTGGCATGACTAGTGTGAAGTTTGGGTCTTGGACTCATCTTTTTGAACTCAGATTCCGAAATGACAGATACATCAGCCCCTGTGTCTATTTTGAAATTGACCACCCTATTTCCTATGCTAAGGGAAACTCTCCATGGTGGTTCGTTTTCTGTGGTTTCTAGACTACCCAAAAAGAACTTCTCGCCCTGTTCAGAGTTAGTGAGATTGTCCAGTGTTTGCTTGGACCGGCACACAGACTGAAAATGGTTAGATTTACCACAGGCTCGACATGTTTTCCCCATTGCTGGACAGACTGTACCTCTTTCGTGCTGACTGTTACCACACTTGTAGCACGAACGTTGGCCTGACTGTCTGCCGCCGCGCTGACTTGTGCTGCCGCCGCGCTGACTTGAGCTGCCGCCGCGATGACTTGAGCTGCTGCCGCGATGGCCGGAGAAACCTTGAGCGCCGCCTCGGTGACCATGGTTACGGCCTCTTCCTCTCTGGAAACTGCTGCCGCCAACACTGGATTTGTTGACTTCGTCCACGTTGCTGCTGACGCCACGCTGCTCTGCCATCTGTGCCTTTACTTGCTCGTGCTGGCGAGCCATCGTCACTGCCTTGTCCAAATCTAGGTCTGGTTCGAGCTGAAGCTTTTGAGACAAGTTCTGATCTGTAACACCTAAGACAACTCTGTCTCGTATGGTGTTATCCCTGTCAGGGAACTCGGTGAATTCTGCTAGCTTGAACAGGTCACGAACATATTCTTCGATAGTTTCACCTTGTTGTTGGCTTCTCTGGTGGAACAGCGCTCTCTCGTGAATGAGATTTCGTTTGGGGGTGAAGTGGGTGTCAAACCGTTGCGCCACAATGTCAAAACTTTTCTGTTGTTCTGCTGTCAGAGCAAATTGTTTAAAAATGCTCTCCGCTTGTGCCCCCATTGCGTAAATAAAACTGCTAACCTGTACATCTCCGTCCTCCTTGTTGAGTTTTGACGCAAGACGAAATCTAGCAAATCTCTCTCTCCACGCTTGCCACCCGGCTGGCTGTCGAAAGTCAAAATTTTCTGGTGGTTTGAATCCTGGCATCTTGGTCTTTCTGTGATATGTCGCACGCTAATCACTCAAAGATTAATCCCGTCGCTGCCACCAAGTCATGATGTCATGCTGTCCATGCACTCATAAATACTGAAACGGGTCCGTTCAAGTTTAGAACTTTAATTTCAACTCATCAGGATTCTAACATGTCTTCTAGCCGCCATGTGCTAGCTCCCAGAAAGTCCTGGGCGGAAACACGTGACACGCGAATAGCACAAACGTATTGTAGTCTCGGCGAGCCATGTATGATACCATGACAACCCTTTTGTCAATCGTGGGATCTTTAACGTGCACACCCCAATGTAGTGTACACTACTTTAAGACTTGTTTCCTTTTAAGAACCCCTAATTTAAGACTTGTTCCCTTTTAAGAACCCCTAATTTAAAACTTCTTCCCTTTTAAGAACCCCTAATTTAAGACTTCCTACCTTTTAAAAAACCCGAATTTAAGACTGGTTTCCTTTAAGACCCCCTAATTTAAGACTTCTTCCCTTTTAAGAACCCCTAATTTAAGACTTCCTACCTTTTAAGAACCCCTAATTTAAGACTTGTTCCCTTTTAAGAACCCCTAATTTAAGACTTGTTCCCTTCAGTTAAGAACCCCTAATTTAAGACTTCTTCCCATTCAAGACCTCAGTTTTTTTGGATTTCCTTTTCATATCCTCTGTACATTTACTCCCATTTTATAATTAAGACTCCCTCCTTTCTAAGACCTGACTGTCTGAGATTAGTGAAGGCCGTAATAGGGGGGTTCCACTGTACCTCACTGTCTGTGTATATATATATATATATATATGTCTGTTAGCTTACCCGCTATGTCCGCCGACATGTTTATATGTCCGTTTTCCTGCTTCTTTACCTGTCGGTCGTTCCATCACGTCGGTCACTTTTTTGATCGGTTTCTCTTCGTGTATTTACAACAATGTCAACGCTTCGGGCACTGCTGTCACAGAACACGGTGACTGAAGTCTTCGTTTGACATTTTCGGACCTTCCCATGATGTATGTGCAGGCAACGTCCGCGATGGTAGCTCGAATGTCCCGACAGTGTTTAATGAGATACGACACCGACTAAACAAACAAAGAAGTCTGTTAGCTGACCTCTAAAGGGAAATCTCTGACGTCAAAGGCGAGGCGAAGATCGAGAAGACGTAATGATGCGAATAATGGCGTCATAATACATTTCTGTCATTTCTTATTCATGCATGTCTCCCGAGGAAGCCACAAAGAATTTTGGGAATGAGTTTGTCGAGAGGCCTTCTTCATGTAGATAAAATTCAAATTCTTAGGGCATTGATTTTTTTTAATCTGCACTCTAAAACAATCTGTTTGAAGTTGAAATTCATTCAAATAAAGAGAAATTATGGCCGCTGTGTACGTATTTTTGTCAATTATTTTTAAATACAGAGGTAGTGCACCACGAAAACAGTGTTCGCTGAAAACAGGGGACACGCCTAATGCTAGAAAAATACGTAGGGATATTTTTGGAAGAATTGAGAACTATCCACCCCCCCCCCCCACACACACACACACTCCCGCACGCACACACGCACGCACGCACATACACACACACACACACACACACACACACACACACGGACCTATTCACACTGGCCCAAACCCTCTTAGCCTCCGTCACAAGCCAACCCCTTGGGCACACACACAAAAGTAGTCTTTGCTTGTACTTCAATTTTGCTGAATACAATATATTTCCCAGCTTCCCATGTGGTCTAGTGGTTAGGATTCCTGGCTTTCACCCAGGCGGCCCGGGTTCGATTCCCGGCATGGGAACAATTTTTTTTTCATAAAAGTTCACATTTCTTATTTTCATATGAATTTTGATTTTCACTGTAAAAACCAAACAAATACACAAAAACACACACAAACACATACACTTACTTACACACACGGACCTATTGACACGGACCTATTGACACGGACCTATTGACATAGGACCTATTGACACGGACCGAGCCTCCTTTTCCTTCATTCTAAATCCACCCCCCAGCCCACACGCAATGGTAAGTTAAGTGGTGCACAGAGTATTTAATAAGTGGTACCACTTGATCGGTTTCAGATGAGAATATATTTTGTCTCACACTGACACACACACACACACACACACACGCACACACACACGCATGCACGCACGCACGCACGCACGCACGCACGCACGCACATACACACACACACACACACACACACACACACACACACACGGACCTATTCTCACTGGTCCCAACCCTCTTAGCCTCCCGCATAAGACAACCCCCGGGCACACACGCAAAGTAATCTTTGCTTGCAGTTCAGGTTTGCTAAAACCAGATTATTTCATAGCTTCCCATGTGGTCTAGTGGTTAGGATTCCTGGCTTTCACCCAGGCGGCCCGGGTTCGATTCCCGGCGTGGGAACGTATTTTTTTTCTTAAAAGTTCACTTTTCTTATTTTCATATTTTGCTTTTCACAGTAAAAACCAGACATACAAACATACAACACACACATATAAACATATATATATAAACATATATAAACACACACTGACCTATTGACACGGACTCAACCCTCTTTTCTCTTCGTTCCAAATCAACCTCCCAGCACACACGCAATGGTAAGTTAATTAAGTGGTGCACAGAGCTTTTGATAAGTGCTACCACTTGATCGGTTTCGGATGAGAATATATTTTGTCTCCGAGTCAGTGGTACACACGCGCACGCACGCACGCACGCACGCACGCGGCACGCACGCACGCACACAATCACACACGCACGCAAGTACACACTCACTCACACACACACACACACACACGCACACACACACACACACACACACATACACACACACACACTTTTATGACAGAAGACACACAACTTTAATCAGCTCTGCATGAATCGGACACAGCACACACACACACGCACTGACACACTTTAACACACACACACACACACGCACGCACGCTCGCACGCACGCACGCACGCAGACACACACACACACACACACACACACACACACACACACACACACACACACTCACATATATATCAGTGACAGAAGACGCACAACTTAATTCCCACACAAAGAAAAGGACATCAGCTCTCCATGAATCGGACACAGCACCCGTCAAAATAGACACTACAAAGAGATAGCCGTAGCCCCCCCCCCCCCCCCCCCCCTGAACATATATAAAAGCATCGCGAATAACGATTTGAGTTGATTCATTGTCTCGCTCCCTGAACGTACACTCACCAGCGCTCCGGAAAAGAAGGCGATCCATCAAATCCTCTTACTGTAATATCTTACACTCGGGGGGAAAAAGTCCGAGGGAACGGTGCACATTTATAATACACAATATGTTTGTGGCGGCTATTTTCTCTGCCTTGGTGAGTATTGTTGATGTTTTGTTTGATAAAGAAAAAAGACCACACTGCTTGAAGTTGTGTGATGCCAGGTTTTTGTTTTCTAAGCATTGAAATGCGATTGAAAGCAAGGTTTCTAAGTATTTAAAAAAACAATAACGTACGTGTGTGTGTGAACCGGGTATCACACTGCAAGCCATGCCGTTTACTGTTTATCCTACATTCTGTACTTGCGTGCCTTCTGCTTAAAACTTCCTGGAATCAACGTGTTTAAATGGAAGACACGTCTTCTGGAATCTCGCTCTCTTCCACAGCCTCAAAATCAAAAAGACGCCAAAACAGGAAACTGTCAATAGAGTTTGTTTGTTTGTTTGCTTGCTTAACGCCCAGCCGACCACTAAGGGCCATATCAGGGCGGTGCTGCTTTGACATATAACGTGCGCCACACACAAGACAGAAGTCGCAGCACAGGCTTCATGTCTCACCCAGTCACATTATTCTGACACCGGACCAACCAGTCCTAGCACTAACCCCATAATGCCAGACGCCAGGCGGAGCAGCCACTAGATTGCCAATTTTAAAGTCTTAGGTATGACCCGGCCGGGGTTCGAACCCACGACCTCCCGATGACGGGGCGGACGCCTTACCACTAGGCCAACCGTGCCGGTTTTCAATAGAGTGACGTGCAAGATGTCTTCTTCATGTGGATATTACCAATGAAAACAGGGGACACGCCTGTTGCTAGAAAAATACGTACACTTTTTGTAAGAAAGTTGTAAAAAAAGTTTCACACAATGATTCGTTATCAGGAAAACTTTGTGTTTTGTGCACCAAATTTCTTTCAAAGTGTCAAGTTGTCTCGATTTATAATGTTGAACATTTCTGAAAATCTCTCAGATCTGAACTGGCTTTTCCGTGGGATAAGTCTATCTCACCACAAAACGAACTCAAAATCATCAGCCTGTGTGAGTTGTGCGTAGATTGGGACTTAATTTTGGAAGTGACAGGTAGTCAATCGGCAATATTAATTCAGCAAACCACTCCCCAAATAAACTGAAGAAAGCAGCCAGACATCAGCTAAGGTCAAAGTGCAAGCACAAATAATGCCAATTTCACGCGGGAACGATAATAGCCTTGAAGACGGTGCAGATGAAGCAGTGCCCGGCAAAGCTGGTTATTACATAAAACAAACATTATATCCATATCTCGATCATGAGAAATGAATAAGAATGACGTACCTCTCGACAAACCCTCCAGTGACGCCTTTCAAATTCTCAATGATATACAATGCCGATACATTCACAGCCTGCCGGTGACCTTAGGATTATTTCGCTACTCTTGTCATGAAGTATAGTGCGAGTCCCGGGACGCACCAAATGTCCGTTGTCGTGCGTCACGTAGTTAGTCTTTTTAGATTGTTTTCGTCAATAAATTGATCAATCTCTGCGGAAGTTAAGAACAGCATTTTAACATTGTCTTTTTCAGTTGGCGGTAACAGTTGCGCAGCAGTTTCCTCCCCAGAATTTACCTTCATCCTGTGCAGCTACGGTGAGTGTTTAATTTACTTAACACAACTAAAAACATTGGATATTAATTCCTGCGTGCTTTTGGGCGAGGAAGTAAAGAGCAACAGACACTGTGACAGACAGACAGACAGACAGACAGACGTATAGACGGACATATACGGACAGACAGATCTTATGTCTTGTTAGGCTAAGTTCTATTTAATCAGAGTATGTTTGCGTGTGCTTATACCTTGTGATATTGTAAAGCGCATAGTGCTTATAGTTATGCGCTATAGAAATCTCCTTAATAAATAAATAAATAAATAAACAGATACAGACAGCCACAGACAGACGGACCGACATACAGACAGAAAGTCTGGCAGACAGACTGACATAACACACAGACAGACACAAATAGTCATAGACAAACAAACAGACAGAGACAGACAGATCGACACACACACACACACACACACACACACACACACACACACACACACACACACACACACACACACACACCCGCGCGCGCACGCACAAACACACACACACACACACACACACACACCAACTCTCACACGCACACAAACACACACGCACACACACATACACACACACACACACACACACATGCGCGCGCACGCACACACACACGCACGCACGCACGCACACACGCACACACGCACGCACGCACACACGCACGCACGCACGTCCACACGCACGCACGCACGCAAGCACACACGCACGCACGCACGCACGCACACACGTACACAGTTTTTAATCAGATAATCTTTCATTGCCATTAATGAATGTTCATTCTCTGTTTTTACCCCTGATCATTCCTGATTATTACTTCGTTATAATGATTTTGCTGGTTGCAGCTTTGTCCAAGAGGGACGATTTGCACGGAAATATTCGATCCTTCAACAGGCGTCGTTCAAGCGCAGTGCCTGAGTCAGGACTTCGGTCGGCCAAGACCATCCTGCAATAATGTGGTGAGCAATGGTCGATGAGCTCTAAAATGTGGGTCAACACTGTAAACTGAAGTGTTCCACAGTTGTACACACTTTTTGGAACCACTTGTGAACACTGCGTGGGGGGGGGGGGGGGGGGGGGGTCCAGGGTTTCCGGAAGCCCCCCTCCCCCCAGCCTAAAAAAAAAAATACAGAAAAAGGTTAAAACAAACGAAGAAATACATTTGGAAATAGGGAAATGATTGCTCAGATTGCACCAGATTGCTCCATTTTCCTAGTTTTAAACACCCCCGGTATAGGGGTGTGTATAGGTTTCACTCGATGTGTTTGTGTTCGCAAGTAGATCTCAAGAATGAACGGACCGATCGTCACCAAACTTGGTGAACAGGTTCTATACATTCCTGAGACGGTCCTTACAAAACTTGGGACCAGTCAAACACACGGTTAGGGAGTTATTGGTGGATTAAAATTATACAAGGCCTGGTATACACGGACACCCCCGTTGGTCAAAGGGAAATAACCATTCTCACTGCCACCAACTGAGAAGGTTATTTCCCTTTGACGGGGGTGTAGTTCCTATCGGAGGAATTTCTTGTTATCCACATTTTCCAGGGGGCTATACTAGACTCCCCTGGGAGGTTTCGGGCGTTTCGCGCCCTCAAATAAACGCTTCGCGTCGTCGATCTGTCCATTAAAGAAATTTGGAAACTCCCCCCCCCCCCCCTTAAAAATGATGTGATCCGCCTCTGATCTTATAATGTACCGATGTATGTTCTGATTCAGTCTTGTCAAATCGTGTATGTCCCGACAGCGTTGCGGCCCGGGACAGAGATGCGTGCTGCAACAGGTGCAGTGTATCCGTGCTCCGTGCCCGGCCCTGCCTTTCTGTGTACGTGTGCCCGTCTTTGTCACAAGTGAGTATGGGGATTGTTCGAGGGTTGTTTCAAAAGTTCGTAGCCTTCACAAAAAGGAGGTTAGCCAGAGCTATACAAATGGGAGCACATTTGCAAGAGCTTTGCGTTGTATTACATTGTATTGTATTGTATTGCATTGCATTGCATTGCATTGCATTGCATTGCATTGTATTGTATTGTATTGTATTGTATTGTATTGTACTGTACTGTACTGTACCGTTTTGTACTGTATTGTACATGCAGTATTGCATTGCATTGCATTGCATTGCATTGCATTGTATTGTATTGTATTGTATTGTATTGTATTGTATTGTATTGTATTGTATGGTATGGTATGGTATGGTATGGTATGGTATGGTATGGTATGGTATGGTATGGTTTGGTATGGTATGGTATGGTATGGTATGGTATCGTATCGTTACGCATCGCATCGCATCGCATCGCATCACATCCCATCCCATCACATCGCATATGCCCCAAATGGCTTTGCTGAGGGAGCGTAACACTTAAAGTTCTCGTATTGCATCATATTGCATTGCATAGCATTGCATTGTATTACATTGTATTGTAATGTATTATCACTCAATCACCAACAGAGCCAGGCACGTGTCCCCGACAAACACTGACCAGGGGTGGCCGAAGCGGACTGTGTGCGCCGAGGTGCCGGTCAGATGGCGAGTGTCCAGGTAACGACAAGTGTTGTCGCTCCTTCTCCTGTGGTCAGACCTGCCGGTCACCGTCAGATATCACCTGTGCTAATGTGGTAAGGAAGTTAACATTACTTTTGGACACACACACACACACACACACACACACACACACACACATACACACACACACACACACACACACACACACACACACACACATACACACACACACACACGCACTCAGACTTGCACATTAATACACTAGATCCCAACCCAAACCCGTTTCCACACAGCCCTACAAAAACTTAAGATAAGACGAAGATAAACATTGAGACAAATGAAGAGTCAAAGTGAAAGCCTGAGATATAGTGAGATTGACCGACAAACAAACATAGAGAGAAACTCAGAGAGATCGATTGACTGACCGACCCACAGACAAACAGACTCACTCACAGACACAATAATTATCAAGGTACAACCAAAGAAGATAAAACATCTTTTGTTGAATTATCTCTTCTACCCCTAGCGCTGCACGGGAGGCTTGACGTGTTTTGACAGACCCTTGCCGTGTTTCAACCGCCCTTGTCCCACAAGACCCGTCTGCGAGGAAGCTGGTCAGTGAGTTTTTCGTTTGAATTTCGGAGGCTGGATCGAATGACTCAAGTTGTTTTTTTGAGAGCGAAGTAATCTGCATTGAAAACGAGCACATTGTATATTTTCGCATATCTTTAATTGTGTATTGTTGCTGTAATGAAGATTATTACAATGAAGATTGATTTTAAGGCGCTTAGAACTCTATTAGGCCAAATAAAAATATATGTTGGTTTAGTGTAACCCGACGGACCCTCTTTTTTCCCTCCGACAATAACACTTTTTTTTTCATTTCTAAACAAAAACACCACTTTTGGCACGTTTTGCGAACCATACCGATACAAAGGGAAGTAACCCCCTTTAAAATCGACTAAATTGAGGAAATATAGAAAATAAGAAAATAAAAAGCCCTATCTTTTTTGGTCACGTTACTCTAAACCAACATATATTTTTATTTGGCCTTAGGATTTGCGCCATAAAAATTCCCTTATTATTATCATTATATATTCATTTTTTTGTTTTTGGCCAATGTCTACGTTGTTTCAAAATGAGGATATTTGTTTCTTTGCGCTATTTTGGACAGCGATCGTAACGTCACCAAGAAGATAGAATGCTCAGTGTTTGCAGTCTGTGTGAATCCCAATTAGATACGAAGTGTGTGTGTGTGTGTGTGTGTGTGTGTGTGTGTGTGTGTGTGTCCAAAAGTGTGTGTGTTGTGTATGTATGCATTTGTGTGTGTGTGTGTGTGTGTGTGTGTGCGTGCGTGCGTGCGTGCGTGGGTGCGCGCGCGCGTTTTTGTTATTACATATCTTAATTTTCAAATTCCCTTTAATTTTTTTTAATCATTTCTTTAATTTCAAATAACGCCCAATGTGTTTTTTTTTTAAAAATTTCCCTGTTTTCTTTTGGACAGTGATTATACCGTTGCCAGACCAATGCCCGGTGTTTGCCGCCGTTGTGGATCCGTCCTGTTTCCGTCGTGACAGGTGCGTGTCCGATAACAGGTTCACCAGCTGTCCACGTGGTACGCTGTGCTGTTCAACCCCGTGCGGACGTCGGTGTCTCAGACCGCAGTAGTGGAGTAGATGACGTCATTTTGGTGACGTCATAAATGACGTACACTTGTCAGACAGCGGCCCCTGGAGGTCGCAAAACATTATTATAATGTGCCTATCTGTCTGTCTGTTTGCCTGTCTATCTGTCTGTCTGTCTGTCTATTTGTCTGTCTGTCTGTCTGTTTGTCTGTCTGTTTGTCTGTCTGTTTGTCTGTCTGTTTGTCTGTCTGTCTGTGTCTCTGTCTCTTATGATGTGTAAAGTTTGCTTTGATACATCTTTGATTATTTTATTTTTAACCTGTTCTACACTAATCGCCATAAAAAAAACTAAACACATACATTTAGCTGTAGAACTTTGTGATGCGGCCAGTTATAGTAAAACCAAGTATATTGCCAGAAAGGTAATTCATCCCCCTACCGTTTGAAACAAAGAGTTTCATTTTTCATCAAAGTTCTACAGCTAAATGTATGTGTTTAGTTTTTTTTTATGGTGATTAGTGTAGTTCACCCTACCAAGAGCGAGGGCTGGATGTATTCGCTCATCTATCACCCTCGTTAACAACAAGATTTGTTCTTATCTTGTCTTGTCTAGTCTTTTCTTCGAGACTGCCGGGGACAAAATATATTTGTATTATACAAGGTACATATATATAATATAACAATCAGATGACAAGTGCTCAACTGAGGAAATGGTCTCCAGGGGAGGCAATCATCTTGCTGTAATTCAAAGGGCAATATTGAGGGGTTGTTTCCCTTTTTTTTTTTTTTTAGAGTATTACCTGCTTTTTTCCATAGCTTTAAACGTGTTGGCAGTCAAGAGAATGATGACGTCAATAAAGTTGAGCGATATTATTTGTAGTTGCTGACTATTTCGTTGTTATATTTTACATTCAGTCCAGTATTGATTGTATGTGTGAAGGTATTGCTTTGACAACTGGTGGTTGCAATAAACCTGTTTCAACATTTAGTGCTGCGTTGTTTTTCATTCCACGCATATTTACACACAAAAAAACATTCAAAAGATAGGTTTGTTACGTGATTGTTCTGGAAAATGCTGCATAGTTTTGGATTTTTTTTGGACCGCGCAATTTACATTTGAGAAATATTAGCACTTTACAAAATTCAAAACTAGGTCGAAACGCGTGTAAACCTTTCTTTGATGTGATTCATCTTGAACATGCACCCCGGCCGGTTTTATGGCAATATCTTAGCATAAATAAAACATCACAGAGGATACGATCGGGTAGGGTAATCGTATTTTCAATGGAAATCCCACTTAGGTCGTACAATATAATCTGTCGGCCTTATATGACTAAAATTGCACTCCACTGGCATCACTGCTAAGATCATATTCATTTTTATTAGTTACCTGTACTGTACCTTGAGCAATATTCGCAACAGATATTAAGAATGGATATATTGAGTGTATAAGTTTTGCGTTGAATCAACAATATCTTCGATCAAAGGTCGATTTTGTCTGATGTGTTTATTCTTCAAGCAGTCATTTTGGAACGATCGCGGCACTATCGTTTTTTGTAGTTTGTTTTTAATTCAAAATCCCATAATGTTTCGTCGATCTTTTTTAACAAGACCCTTCAATGTGACAAAAATACTCCCAAAAATATGTCATTGAAGATTGTTGTAAAAAAATATTCATGATTATGATTATCTGTTGTTGTTGCATGCAGTATGATTATACATCCAGTCTTTTCGAAACAAAATGTGAACTTGAAAAAGGTGTATCTCTTTATGCAGATATTCTCACTCTATTGAGTCTTTTCTAAAGTAAAGCACAAACTTTGTTTATGCATTCCTGAGAATGGAATGTTGTGTGCAGACACTCTAACTGTGTCAGTATTTGTTAATAGTTAGTTAGTTAGTTAGCTGTTGCTTTTTGGGTCCAGCGGACCATAATAGGCCAAATCAGGACCCCTATTTGTTAATAAATGTGCGTGTGTGCGTGTGTGCGTGTGTGCGTGCGCGCTGGTAAATGTGTATCTAAATGTGTACACACACACACACACACACACACACACACACACACACACACACACACACACACACAGACACACACACACACAGAAGAAACATTTCCTTTACCGTTTTTCAGTCACAAAATATAAAAGCTTTTGTTTTTGAACTTGTTGGGAAAAATGTTGGTCCCTCATTTAAATATAAACAAGAAAACTTATAATGCGGACACAATAATGTAGGTTAATTGCGTCATTTGGTCAGCAGGAAATTCCCGAAGAATGATTTTGACAAACAAGTTATTTTTCATTCTGTCTAAAGGAAAAACTATGTTAAAGGCACAGTAAGCCTCCCGTAAACCATCACAGAGCTCCCCGAGCGTCTAAATACAGTACAAGCATACTTCCATTTGAACGCTCACCGAACGGGAACATCCTGGCTGCTTTCTGTCGAGCGTGAGACATTTTCAAAGAATTTATTTTCGTAGACTTGTTCCGTTAACAACAACGGCGCCTCGTTTTTGCGCTAGACCTAACTTTTAAAATCTAAATAATAAATTGACAGCTTGTTACACAAACATTCTTTAATCATAAAAGAATTCGTTTTTCATCAAGACAAGATCAGAACAATTCGAAGTTGTGAAAGTTTAAAAAAAGAAAAGCCCGGAAGCAGGGTCACGCAAGGGTCGTAGCAGACGACGGCCGGTTTATCAGTGCAAATCGCCGTTCCTCTCAACAGTCAAAAGCCATCGCTAGAGTTCTTGTGAACCACAGCCGTTGTTTCGTGCATAAAAAAACGTGCTATTGTAGATAAGCTCACGTCGAGTCGCATTCAAATGACTAACTATGACGACTGCATTGTGAAAAGGGAAAACTGGATCACACGGGTTCACGATGGCTCAGGGGTAAGATAAACCACGCAAAAATAAATTCTTTGAAAATTGCTCGCTCTTTACGGAGGGCACCTAGGATGTTCTCAATTGGTGAGTGTTTAAATGAAATGGTGTTTGTACTGTGTGTAAAAGCCTGACCGTATCTGTGATGGTTTACGGGAGGCTTACTCTGCCTTTAATAATATGCGTTTTAGCTGTCAGGACCTACGGTGTGTAGTATAGACACACCCATGCGAGCTGTCGTCGAGTACCGGTGTTGTTAGAAGAATAAAGAGAATAAAGTGTCAAAGATATACAACGCTAGGTGAGCCAACCAAACCTGCTATCTCTAAACACCTTTTCGAACCTAGACACTGGCCCAAAAGTTGTAATTTCTAGTTTGACTGATAAACATACTATCCAAACGTAATACGCACACACATGCATGTATGCACATGCTCGTACACAAACTGACGCGCACGCACGCACGCAAGCACGCACGCACACAAACGCCCACACACACAAACACACACACACACACACACAAACACACACACACACAGATACACAAACACACACACACATACATACACAAACACACACACACACACACACACACACAAACATCACCACCAACACCACCACCACCACCACCATACCTCCCACCCCACCCCCCACCCCCTACATCACCATCTTCACCACCCCTCCCACCCACCCCCAAACACACTCATCTCCACCATTAGTATTATAATCGGACACGCGACAATACAAAAGTAGTCTGATACTCCTGGTCAAATGCGCCTCTATACCAACTTACCTCTGCCCCTCTCAATGTGAAGAGACGTTACGAACCTCTTAATGGTAAATAGGATGTTTACCCGAGAGCTCTCCAACCCGGAGACCCTGTTCAACCCGCATTGGTGGGTCAGCAGTGGCTCTTAACCAATCACTGCAGTGTCCACTTCTAGGTCATCCACACACGGACAGGCACTAGAGTTTGGGAGAAGCAGAACCCTGTGCGATTGTTTGATTTCTTGATAATAAACGATGTTCGGAAATAACTCTGTCGG
>NC_090247.1:57982424-57987424 GCF_037325665.1 Littorina saxatilis
AGAAAGAGAGAAAGAGAGAGAGAGAAAGAGAGAGAGAGCGAGCGAGAGAGAGAGAGAGAGAGAGAGAGAGAGAGAGAGAGAGAGAGAGAGAGAGAGAGAGAGAGAGAGAGAGAGAGAGAGAGACAGAGAGAGAGACAGAGAGAGAATTACAATGCCAATAATTCTTTATTTTACGAGGGTACTATACGAAGAAGCAGTGACCCTCGAACTAAAGTTGAACTAATCTACTATGGCTAAATATAAACTTGTTAAAATAGTATAATAAATTAGAATGCATACATGTAAGCCCCTATAAGTTTATGTACAAGATTATACGCATTAAAGAAAGAAAAACGTACAATTGATAACATGGCGGTTATTTTTACAATTGCAACGAGGGAAAACTTACAAAATAAAGGTATATCTTTAACGCCACCCACTGGTTTTGGTTACAGTGAAAAAAGTCAATATGTTTTCCGTTCCGAAAAGTTTGCAGTAGTTATTTTCATTACTTGGAACACGTGGCTGCAACCTGACTTGATTATTCAAGATAATGAAACTTTCAATTTAGGTTGGATGAATGCTCTTTTCATGGATTTGTATTCTTTGATTAAAACTGGTATCAACCCTTTTTTTCCCCACTAAAGTAATTCAGGTACGTTCATAGTATCATTAACTCTTTCTGTTGTTTGATAGCTGTTCACTTCAGAATGAAATCTCGTGTAATTTCTTTGTGAAGCTTTAGTTATGGATTTGCGCACTTACTGTATTCATGCTTCGCTTTCCTCGCTCTCAAGTCATAAATATACTTATTATAGTAGCCTATAATAAAAATCACATCACCTCTCAAAGTAATTGAATTAGACGGCATGGCGCATACTATCGATGACTATACATTAAAAAAAACCACAGTGATATTAAAGCGGCCTTTACGCGGTTTGTTAAAAAAATGCGATACCGAAAAACCAACAAGACGTACGTCTCTTTTTGAGCCTCTCTTTGGAAATAAAATCTTTGACGTCAGAAGCAAAACGAAGTTCAAAAAGACGTCATAACGTGAATAATGGCGTCAATAAAATTCCTGTCATTTCTTCTGCATGTCTTCCTTGGAAGTGACAAAGAATTTCAAGAACAAAGTTTGTCTCGGTGACTTCTACATAATTATATCAGCAGTAGAAACATTAATAGTAAGTTCATCGCCATGCTGTGCATGTATAGGTATCGTATATCATTAACAGCAACCAAACTTGGAAGGTATCACACCTCACATACGTATATAGATTTAACGTATCGCCCTTCTCGCGTAAAGTATTATCTTAACTACCAAAGACCGTTCACTGAATTGCAAATCTGTTTTGATTTGTGTCTATTACAACGTGGAAAACCTTGCTTTTGTGAATGAGGAATTCGGGGGTGTCTGTGTTGTTTGTACAATTACCACTATATACGCAGTATGTCATGTAGGCTTACACTCAATCTGTGTGCTGAATATGGCAGGGGCGTGTCTAGTCAAATAACTGGTGTATTTATTAAAGATAATCATATGTTTTATAAAATAAATGGCCTCGTCAGAAAGAACTGCGCTAAAACGCATCTGCCTAGTTTACAGTTTTTATGTTTTATAATTTGTTTGAAATTATTATTGGCTCACGTAAGTGTAGCCTATGCGATCGTAACTTTGTCTGTCTGTGCGTGCGTTTGTGCGTGTGTGCGTGTGTGTGTATGTCTGTGGTAGAAACTTTAACATTTCCGAGTCTATGTGTGAGTGGTTATCCAAGACTATGGATAAAGCTCGCATAAGATTACGTCACGGTCAAAAGTGTTTGACGTCAATTAATGCATCATGACGGCATGCCTCCCTATAGTCTTTCTCTCTCGCGTGGTGTGTGTGGTCTCGGTCATTGTTATTTTGAGCGGGCCGAGACTATTTGGCAGTCGTGTCCCTGTAAGTAGGCTACATGCAGACACAGACAGATCTAGATCTAGTGTCTCTCTTTCTTGCACAGTCGTCTATGGAACACGAAGAGGGTCAAATGCTCGAGCAAGTACTCGCGCATTTACTCGAGCACTTTCGAAACTGCTCGAGTAAATGCGCGAGTACTTTTGAATCGGAGATTCCCGAGTTGTACCGAAGTCATTGGTTGGGTTTATTGAAAACTTGACCCGGAAAATTTACTGAAACGACGCATCTGTAGTCGTCATGGAGGCGGGAAGGGCGGTCGCTGGGATTATTAACGATCGCATCAGGGAATTGGCGGACAGTAATAAAAACAATGGAAGATGAAAACAGAAAGAAGATATGATTACGAAGTGATCACAGATCACATTTTTTACTGAAAACTGCTCGTGCATATGGTGTAGTACCTAGTAAGCGCCCACCCCCTACTTTGGGTCGGAATTGGTGCAAGGTACTTTACGGTACTTACCGATTGAGCACTTGCTGAGCATGTGATCCCGATTGCAACAAATTCGAACACGCTTGTATTTTTCTACGCAAAGCTGTGAGAAAGACTTCTTCGGCGGCCATGACGAAGTGAGGTCACAAGTGAGGTCACGGAATCAGGTCACGCAGCACGCTCTCAGTCGGTGGCTTTGCTCATCCATAACACCAAACAGAATTCTTTTATATTAATATTAATTTTTATTTCCAACTGAAATATGATTATAGGCCTATAATTAATTATTGAAATCATGTAAAATATTTAGAAAATATGCCAAAAAGATGACTGTTCCGCGACAAGTTTTTGCTTTACCCGCTCGTTACTTCTCGGAAATACGCGAGAAAGTACTCGCGCATTTAAATGCGCGAGTACTTTGAAAGTGCTCGAGCAGTTCTGAAAGTGCGCGAGCAGTTTGAAACTGCTCGAGCATTTTCAAAAGTGCTCGCGCATTTCCTCGAGCAGTTTCGAAAGTGCGCGAGCATTTTCAGAAGTACTCGCGCATTTACTCGAGCAGTTTCGAAAGTGCTCGAGTAAATGCGCGAGTACTTGCTCGAGCATTTGACCCTCTTCGTGTTCCATAGTCGTCACCTAAGCTTACTGTGTGTGTGGGTGTGTATGTGTGACGGAGTGATTGAGTTTGTGTTACTGTTTGTCTATTTCTTACGTGAGCCTTGAAGGCTTCGCCTCTTGTTATTTTTATTTTTTTTTTTTATTATTTTTTTTTTAGGAAGGTAGCAAATAACACATTTGGAAGACCTTCTCAGGTCGATGCGACAGCACAGTGGGTGTTGTTCTCCATATTCCCCATCTTATGCATATCAAAACTGAATGACTTTTTTGTTGTTGCAGTCGTGTTTTGTGGGCACACCATGCAGAGAAGTGCTGAACCCAACATCTGGCATTGTGTCCGGACGCTGCCTGTGTAAGTGTGTGAATGTGAATCATCGTTTGATAAATGGCTTATCTATTCCATAATGTATGCACTGTAACAGCCGCAGATACACATGCATTTTGTTTTTAGTACAAACAGGCTATGAAAGTACTGTTGTAATTATGTGTGTACAGTACAGCCGAACCCGCTCTTGCGACCACCTCTTCGTAACGACCACCTGCCCGTTACAATCATCCAAAGAGGATTCCCGACGAGTTTTTGTTTTCCTATTTAATTTACCTTTTATAACGACCGCCTTTGGGAGGCGAAATTTAATTAAAACAAATTGACAAAGAGCACGCCCCCCCCCTCCCCCCGCCTTCCCACTCTTATGCGATACAGTATTACGTCTATTTTGAGATCTCATAAAATCAGAGAAATATTTATCTTCTATAACTATATACGGCTTGTGTGTGTCCGTGCGTCCGTGTGTCTGCGATGCACGGCCAAAGTTCTCGATGGATCTGCTTCAAATTTGGTGGGCATATTCAGGTACACCCCGGACACAATCTGGTCGATGAAAATGTTGAACACGTGCTCTAAGCGCGCAGCACTGAACCGATTTTGGTTTTTATGGTTTTTCTGTACATCCATTCCCGATAACTCTTCCTTATCTTCTCCAGTGTTTTGCGCGTTTATCTCCCTTCCTTCGTCGGCGAAGCCGGGTTTATCTCCCTTCCTTCGTTCCCGGCGAAGGCCGGGTACCCGGCGAAGCGAAGCGGGTACCCGGCGAAGCCGGGTATTCCGAGGCTCTACTTTTTCCCGGCGAAGCGGGTATTCATCTAGTAACACATATAGGGAGTCTTAAGATGGAAGTAAATGTAGTGACACTATGAAGAAAATATCTCAAAAGATGTGATTTCATCATGGAGGGACTCTTATACTGGAGAGGTTTAGACGGAGGTTCTATACGCAGCCTAACGCCGTGCCATGTTCTTGACATTATTTTTAACCGACAAACTGTCAACGTAAACAGAATAGCCTACTTAGTACATTATCAAGCTCAACTCGACAACAGTCAATTCTGTGTTTTGGGGTCTACGTGGAAAACATCCTGTTCTTCCACTTAGCTGGAGTACAGCGTAAACACGTTAAGTGTTTATACACCTGCTATTGTCGGACTAAGTATGTGTATCACACAATAGAAAGTAGGGACAGTAGATAGGCCACCTTTCAAAATCTATAGCTCACAGAAGCTACGGTACATACAGCGTAAACATTTCAAGTGTTTATAGTTTTACTAATGTCGGATTCGGTTTGTGTATCAGACAATAGAACATGCGGACCTCGAGAGACAGTCAATAGGCTACCTTTCAAAATCTATAGCTCACAGAAGCTCTCTCTCTCTCTCTCTCTCTCTCTCTCTCTCTCTCTCTCTCTCTCTCTCTCTCTCTCTCTCTCTCTCTCTCTCTCTCTTTCTTCTCTCTCTCTCTCTCTCTCTCTCTCTCTCTCTCTCTCTCTCTCTCTCTCTCTCTCTCTCTCTCACATAAAGCGTAAACATTTACACCGTTTATGGTTCTACTACTGTTGTATTCGGTTTGTGCATCAGACAAT
Organism: Littorina saxatilis; assembly: GCF_037325665.1. Lineage (NCBI taxonomy): Eukaryota > Metazoa > Mollusca > Gastropoda > Littorinimorpha > Littorinidae > Littorina > Littorina saxatilis. The sequence goes on from NC_090247.1 coordinate 57,987,330, forward strand.
AGAAAATACGGACCTCTGAGGGACAGTAAATAGGCTAACTTTCAAAATCTATAGCTCACAGAAGCCACATCACTGCTTAAACATTTCTAGTGTTT
>NC_090247.1:57992424-58014924 GCF_037325665.1 Littorina saxatilis
AAAAGATGGTGTGGCGGGGTGGGGGTGGGGGATATGGGGGGTGGTGGGGGGGGGGGGTTGTGGGGGAGGGGGGTGGGGGCGGGGGGGGTGGGGGTGGTGTATGGCGAGTTAGGACGTTTAATGGGCTCGGTGGTTCTTCCATCAGAATATAAGCAAATTAGCACAGAATCGTCTTTCGTGTTGTGTTCAACCTTGTGTCAAACATGTATTCCGTCCTCAGCGAACAATCACGTCAGTATAAGCTCAGATTTGTCCGGGCTTTTACAGGAAGAAAAATATCTTTCCACTCAAACACATACCAAAAATGAACACCCTGGACGCGTTCTGTGCCGAGTGGATTGTTCTTGTTAAATTAATTACAGATGTTGACACTGCATCCGTTTCAAGCTACCTTCCGTCTCAGGGCATGCATTCATGCTGATGATTGAAGTTTAAGCCTTTAGCTTTAAAAATGACTTAAGAAAAACACCGACGTGCGCTAAATGCGTCCATAGTTTTTTTTGCATGGGAAGGTAAATGTCTTGTTATATAATCATAAGATTATAATAATAAGTATTCTTATTCTTATAATCATTAATGGGATACTTCAATGGCGCAAATTCAACAATAGCTGTACAAAAGCCAAAAACATACTCAAAGTCATAATGAGAGGGTTTCTTTTCATTTCAATCCAACAGTTATTTACATGTCCCAGCCTCTAATTGATTTTCATCTTTTACACTCGCACCGATCACGCCTAGTCATTTCAGTTGAAGGGACGTTCAAAAACAACAAGAAATTCCTCCGATAGGAACTACACCCCCGTCAAAGGGAAATAACCTTCTCAGTTGGTGGCAGTGAGAATGGTTATTTCCCTTTGACCAACGGGGGTGTCCGTCTATACCAGGCCTTGTATAATTTTAATCCACCAATAACTCCCTAACCGTGTGTTTGACTGGTCCCAATTTTTGTAAGGACCGTCTCAGGAATGTATAGAACCTGTTCACCAAGTTTGGTGACGATCGGTCCGTTCATTCTTGAGATCTACTTGCGAACACAAACACATCGAGTGAAACCTATACACACCCCTATACCGGGGGTGTAATAACAACGAATCATCTGTTTCATTTGTTTTGCTTGGTTTCCCATCCACAGAGAAATCGGGTCAGTGCCCCGTGCCGGCAGCAGGAGAAATTGGAATCTGTGCCAACACGTGTGCATCGGACCAGGACTGTGGAGGAGAACAGAAGTGCTGCAGGAATGGCTGTGGAGCTACTGTGTGTCAGTCTCCTGTCACTCCCAACCCCTCTGGAACATGTGATACCATGGTGAGTGTGTTTGCATTACATGGTTTTCTGGTGGTTGATATACGTTCGGTTAGATTTCATCGGGGCGATTACATGAACTTAGATGCAGGGTCTATGGTTTTGTCGGAATGGCTGTGGAGCTTGCGAGGCTCCTGTCAACTCCAACCCGTCTGGAACGTGTGATACCATGGTGAGTGTATTTTCAAGTGTTCATACACCTTGGGTTAGTTTTCCTCTGGAATTTTAGATGAACAAGTAATTCACACGAAATAGGGTCAAGAGGTTTGTAGGAATGGCTATGGAGCTTTGTTTGATAGGCTCCTGTCACCCCCAACCCATCTGGAACATGTGATACCGGGCCATGGTGAGTGTTGTTTCAGGTGTTCATTCACCGTGGGTTAGTTTTCCTCGGGAATGTTACATGCATGCATCAAAAGCAGGGTCTAGCTAGTTTTGTCGGAATGGCTGTGGAGCCTTGGCTTGTCAGGTTCTTGTCACCCCCAACCCATCTGGAACATGTGATACCATGGTGAGTGTGTTTTGAAGTGTTCATTCACCGTGGGTTAGTTTACCTCTGGAATTTTAGATGAACAAGTAATTCACACGAAATAGGGTCTAGAGTTTTGTCGGAATGGCTGTGGAGCCTTGGCTTGTCAGGTTCTTGTCACCCCCAACCCATCTGGAACATGTGATACCATGGTGAGTGTGTTTTGAAGTGTTCATTCACCGTGGGTTAGTTTACCTCTGGAATTTTAGATGAACAAGTAATTCACACGAAATAGGGTCTAGAGTTTTGTCGGAATGGCTGTGGAGCCTTGGCTTGTCAGGTTCTTGTCACCCACAACCCATCTGGAACATGTGATACCATGGTGAGTGTGTTTTGAAGTGTTCATTCACCGTGGGTTAGTTTTTTTTCTCGGGAGGGTTACATGGCTGCCCAAGAAACAGGGTCTAGAGTTTTGTCGGAACGGGTGGCGGGCTACGGTCTGCCAATTTCCTGTCACCCCCAACCCATCTCGATCATGTGATACTATGGTGAGTGAGTTGTCAGGTTCTGACAGGATTGAATGTGACAAAGGATCCTTGCAGCCGATACTACAGTGGAAACCTCCTTTTTAAGACCTCCACAAATCCGATCAAACCAGGTCTTACAAAGGAGGGAGTCTTAAAATGGAGGGAGTCTTAAAATGGAGGTTAATGTACAATGGTTATGAACAGAACAATCATCTAAGAAAGTAAGGTCTTAGAACAAAGGGAGGCTTAAATTGGTTTTTTTTTAGAATGGGGTTTCCACTGTACCACGATGGTCAGAGTAAAATAATGTTTCTGTATGTGTTTGTGCGTGAGTGCTGGGTAACCAAGCGCTGCGTCGGATTGGTTGAAAGTGAGATTTGCATAAGATTACGGCCAGTCGTAAACAGTGTTGTATGCCCGCCAAGTAATGCGAAGCAATTCGATTACAGTGCGAGCTAACAGTAAGCTTACTTCCAAAATGTAAATAATCACAAATATTGTTAGCAAGACATCCCCAAAGTGTTGAACGTAGATTTCCAGTCAGTAAATTCCTTTACGTTCTCCCTTCACTCAGACAATAAAGTCTGTTAATTTAATTAAACTGACTGACTGTTTTTGCCTATTGTGTAAGGACCTGACTGTCTGCCATGTTCTTATTTCCGATTGCAAGTTTGTTTTGAAGACACCACCATAAGCCGTAGGCTTGTTGTTGTTTTCACTTTATGACAATGTAAATCTCATGAACATGTAAATCACGAATAAATCATTGTTTAAAGTTCTGTATAGCTCGTACGCCTCATCTGTATCCATTATGTTTATGACCTTGTGCTATTTTCACTCCCTCTATTACTAAAGTATTCAATCATTATAATAGTCCTTCTCATGGGCAGAGAGCAGGATGTACGAAAGTCCCCATTGGCTCATGCTATTATATAATATACCCTCGTTAACAAAAAATAACTTTTTCTAATCTTATCCAATTTATTTTGTTGTTGTAATTTTGTAGCTGCAACCTGGAGAATCAAATCAATTTCTTGTAACGTTACTGCTGTTCTCGTGTAATGCTTTAGCTGTAACCTGGAAAATCAAATTACTTTCTTGTAATGTTACTACTGTTCCCTTGTTATATTTCTTCAGAATTGCGAGCCCAACCAAACCTGTGAGATGCTGTATCCTCCATGCGCGCCTGGTTCCACGCGTTGTGATCCCATCCCAACCTGTGTGGACAAAAAAGGTCAGTAAGATATTAGATGATTTACGAAAAATAACTCTTTTCTGGAACTGATGTAATAACCTGCGTTGACAAAAACAAAAGCAAACAAAAGCACCACAAAAAACAAAACAAAAAGTCGCGAAATTACTGTATTTAGTCAATCTGTCGCGATCGGACTCACATAATGAAATTAACAGGCTGCATTCCTTAATTTTCACCAAACCGTTATCCCCCGCGGCCATGCGCCAAGAAACGCTGCACTTGTGCACGAAATAAGCGTGCGGAAAGTGACAAGCCGGTATAGCGCAGTAGTTAAAAGCGTCTCACAGGAAAGCCCGTGCAGAAAGTGACAAGTCAGTATAGTGCAGTAGCGTACAGCGCTTAAACAGAAAGTTTGCTTCTCTGTATTCTTTTGGACTTTCTGAGGTTGTTTTTGATCCAAATAAAAACGTATAATTTTTGAATGAGGAAATGATAAAGGATAAGATGAAATCATTCTTGGATCGATTGCAAGTCGGGGCAGAGAGTACACTGAATCTGAACCACACGGGCCACGAAAATAACTCTTTGGGGGATTGTATGTTCTTACTTGCGTTGACGAAAAGGAGTAGTGCGAACACTAAATCGGAAACATGTTCATACTCAACCTTACAAATTTAATTTTGCAGTTCGTCGCCCTTGAGTATGCAATAATAATAATAATAATAAGAACATTTATATAGCGCTAAATCAAAAACTTTCGTTAAAAAGGCTTGCTCTTAGCGCTTGACATCTAAACTAAAACGTCATTCACACTCTTTACAATGATGTACAAGAACTTCATGTCACACTCTTTCATTCAGTATAGCACCATTCACACAGTTGTTATTCTGTACAAGACAATAAGTTAGTCTAACATTTAGAATGTTCATAAGATGAAAACAAGAGAAAACCAGACTGATTAAAACAACTGCTTAGTGCTAACAAAGCATGAATCTTAATGATAACGTAATACATGTTTAACTGTTAAGACCATAAAAAAACAAACAAACCTATATGCTAAAATAACTTCGAACTTTTAAGAACTTCTTATAAGATACACAGCACAGCTAGATAAACACCAGAATGATAAAACAAAAGGCAACTCGTTAAAACTATTAAATGCATCAATGTCTAAAACACGAAAGACTCAAATATAAGATACACAATTCTCTAAAATTGTTTATTAAAACTGAAACCGACCTGCTCAAAGTAAACCATACCCACCCCCTCCCTACCCACCCCAACCCTCCTCCTACACTAAATACTAATTATTTCTACTCTTAACTTCCCAACTACACGTTATCCATAAACTATGCACAGGAACATGTGTGTCAGCATTATGTGGCACCGACATGACTTGTGCATATCTAGCCTACAGCTAAGGGTTAAAGTTAAAGGACTACTGCAGTGAAAAATTATATTTATAATAATTTAAAACAAAAGACAAAAATAACAAGCTGAATAGAGATGGAACCGTTACAGAACAGGATGGCAAAATGTTGCGACTTTAGGAGTTGTGTTTCTGGAAGAGGTGAGTTTTGAGTGCTCGCTTGAATGACTGTACTGACTGAGAGTGGCGAATGTGAGAGGGGAGAGAGTTCCATTGAGTAGATGCGCAAAATGCAAAAGTGCGTTGTCCATATGCTTTTGATTTTGTGTGTGGGATGACTAGGGTGCGGCTATCAGAAGAGGAGCGGAGTTGTCTAGCAGGAGTGTATACAGTGAGAAGTTCAGAGAAATAAGCAGGAGACGAGGCAGAGAAGAAGTGAAAGCAGAGAGTGGACAGTTTGTATTCAATGCGGGCTTGGATGGGTAACCAGTGGAGTGTGCGGCGAAGTGGTGTGACATGATCTTTTTTTCGTGCTTTGAGGATCAGGCGTGCTGCAGAATTTTGAACTTTCTGTAGTTTGTGCAGGAGGTAGAGTGGACAGCCAGAGAGAAGAGAGTTACAGTAGTCAAGTTTAGAAAGAACAAGAGAGCAGACTAGAGTGTTTGTAGTTTGAACGGACAGAGTATGGCGGATGGTTGCGATCTTGCGGAGTTCAAAGTATGCGGACCTACAGATGTTGGAGATGTGCTTGTTGAGTGTCATGTCTGAGGAGATGGTGAAGCCGAGGTTTCTAGCTGAAGAAGAGAAAGAGATGTCGATATTGCCTACTTGGACAGACGAAGGTTGAGAATTTGGGAACTTAGTGGACTTTTTCATGCACAGAAGTGCCTCTGTCTTATCATCATTTAGTTTTAACTTATTTTCTACCATCCATGACTTAACATCTAAGATACAGGTCTGAATGGTCTGGATGGCGGCATGTGTCTCAGCGGGGGAACTAGGCTTATACAACTGGGTATCATCAGCAAAAGACTGGTTTGAAACGGAATGATTTTGAATGAGGGCAGACAAGGGTTTGGTATACATAATGAAGAGGACGGGGCCAAGTACAGAGCCTTGAGGGACACCGAAAACAAGGGGGGCTGGGGCTGATCTCTGGCCATCGACAAGCACAGCCTGAGTTCTGTCCGTAAGGTAGGACTCAAACCATGCCAGCGCTGGACCAGAGATGCCATACAAGGTCTGGAGCCTGCTCAGCAGTGTGACATGATCTATTGTGTCAAACGCTGCCGAGAGGTCCAGTAGGGTGAGCACAGACACATCACCACCATCCAGAGCAGACAGAATGTCGTTGGTCACCTTGAGCAGGGCAGTCTCAGTACAGTGAGAAGGACGGTATGCTGACTGAGAATGCGAGATCAGATCATGAGTGTTCAAATACACTAACAGCTGCTTTAAAACTACTTTCTCAATGATCTTTGACAAAAATGAAAGGTTAGAAACAGGGCGGTAGTTCTTTAAGACATTTACATCGAGATTGGATTTCTTAAGGAGCGGTTTCACAAGTGCAGTTTTGAACAATGATGGAAAAACACCAGACAACAGGCTATCATTAACAATCTGGGTGAGAACAGGCAACAGAAGATCAAGGTTTTCAACAAGTAATGGTGTGGGCAATGCATCAAGTGGACAAGTTGTAGGTTTGGATTTCAAAATAATCTCTCTAAGGTCCTTCTCACTGACTTTCTGGAATGCTAAAAACGTACAGGCAGGGGAAGCATCAACATGAGTGGGTGCAGCAGAATTAACAGCTAGCGTGTCAAGTTCTGATCTAATATCAGCTACTTTCTGGATGAAAAAATCACTAAAAACATCCAATATGTATGGCACCGCTCTGTACATCGTTGAACTTCTTTTTTTGTGTTTTTTAAACGAATGCCTGTTTTAACCGTAACAGCAGGAAGAATTCCCAACCTCGGGAAATAACACTCTAAACATGTTCCACTTTTGAACACTTTCCTGTTCCCAGTTTTGAACACTTTCATGACACACACCTACTAGAAATAGTAGCACGCATAGTGCCTTCTGATGTACACATGAAAAATTATGAACATAATGTGTTTCTTCTTCTTCTTCGTTCTTGGGCTTAGACTCCCACGTTCACTCATGTTTTTAGCACGAGTGTATTACCGTTTTTACCCCGCCGTTCAGGCAGCATACGCCGATTTCGGGGGAAGAACACAATGTGTTTATCACGGTGTCTCTTTTGCTCGCAGAACTGTATATAAAACCACTGTGTGTTCAAAACTTGTTACAGAAATGTGTTTAAAAGTGAAACACTTCTGTTCAGAGTGAAAATATTCTGCATTTTGATTTTTTCTCCCCAGAAAAGACAGGCGAGTGCCCAGCAGTGGTGAACGACGGCAACTCTTTCGGCGTCTGTGCCTTCATGTGTGACAGTGACGCTGATTGTCGTGGGGACGAGAAATGCTGCAAAAACGAGTGTGGTGGTATGGCATGCAAGGACCCTGTCACTAATAATCCTGTCAGAACTTGTGCCACTATGGTGAGTGAAGTGATGATGTGTGTGTGTCTGTGTGTATGTGTGTGAGTGTGTGTGTGTGTGTGTGTGGTTGTGGTTGTGGTTGTGGTTGTATGTGTGTGTGTGTGTGTGTGATTGTGTGTTTGTGTGTGTTTGTGTGTGTTTGTGTGTGTGTGTTTGTGTGTTTTGTGTGTTTGTTTGTATGTTTGTGTTTGCCTGTGTGTGTGTGTGTGTGTGTGTGTGTGTGTGTGTGGTTGTGTGTTTGTGTGTGTCAGTGTCTGCCTGTGTGTGTATCTGCCTGCGTGTGTGTCTGTGTGTGTGTCTGCCTGTCTGTTTGACCAGTCGTGGGGAAGAGAAGTGTTGCAAGAACGAGTGTGGTGGTATTGCGTGCAAGGACCCTGTCACTAATAATCCTGTCAGAACCTGCCACTGTGGTGAGTGGAGTGATGATGTATATATCTGTCTGTCTATTTTTGCTTCTGTCTGTTTGTCTGGCTGTCTTTCTGAACGCCGTGGTGATGAGAAGTGTTGTTAGAATGGGTATGGTGGTAAGGCCTGCAACGACCCTGTCACAATCCGTATCACTGTAGGAGTGAGTTAGTGGAATTACGGGAGCTAAAGGGGTACCACTAATTGCAACAAAAATGAAATCAGCACAGACTGGTAGATAAAGTGTCCTTTAGTACCCAGTTTAAAATCTAAGCTCTGAGGTAATGGAATAAGTGAGTTATCGGATCAGAAAAGTCATGCAATCACACGGAACAAGCAGATTTGACTGGTTTGGCCTGCCGTCCCAAAGCCGGAAGTGTATGCGCGCCATGCACTCAAAGTCTGGTCGAACGTGCTTCGCGTGGCCACATGCAAAAAGGTGAGTAATCAGTAATCTTTACGTTTTTATTCGTCCTTTAACATTTTTACCACCTCATTTTCTCGGCTGCATGTGTAGAATGCTAGCGCTAGTTCTTTATTTATGCCATACGAATGCATTGGAAAGAAAAAAAGCCTGATATGAAGACGACCTAGCTTCGCTAAAAGTTCGTCTGCTTCCAGACAGCACAACATGAGTCTAAAACTTGTTTCACCGTTTCAAACGTGCAGATAATATTTGCAGTGGATAAGCTCAGCATCACAAATACAATTATGAAGTTAGATTAGAAATAAAAAGTATATTATACTCAAAGACCGTGCGAATTCTTGATCGTGCTTCCAGTATGTATGGTAGGCGAATGTTGTCAAAAATAAACTTCCTATTGCACTGTTCGGTGATGTTTTATTTATGTTTTTTATGTTATTGTCGCCATTGCTGACACAATAGGCACTTCTCTGATGGAATGCTATCACGATAGCCTTTATTTGATGCGTAAATCATTAATGTTATCATTTTTTTCTACAGTCACCTGCTTTCTGAGCGAAATCCTTGCTCTACACCAGTGACCACTGCGAATGAGACAAGAATGAGGTAGGTTTGACATATCAGCAATTTCTATTAAAGGCTAAAAAAAAAAGTTTTCATAAAAAAGGCTAAATAAAACAAATCCCGTATATGTTTATATTTTCAATAAATCATGTTTCAGTGGAACCCCCTTTCTTAAGACCAACAAAATAATCTGAGAAAACCAGGTCTTTAAATGGAGGGTCTTAATAAGGGTGTTTCACAGTATTCAGGATATTTTATAATAAAATATGCTGTACTACTTAAAGACAAAATGTGACTATTGTAACCAACAACATGTTTGCGTTAATTAGCGTCTGGACAATTATACATACAGTGTCAATCCAACTGCTTTATTTAAGTTTATGTTATAAATGATTTTTTTCCAGATCATGGAGCAGACGTGTATCCTGTGTGAAGGCAGCCTTTATTCAGGGGAGCAGATCGTCATTCCGCAACAGAAGGGAAGAGACAGCATACACAGAGCAGGTACCGAGCGTGGTGATTCAATTGTTGTTGCAGAGGGGCAGGCTGTGCATGTACGTTGTCGCAGTTCATATACGAACAAGCACAACATAGCAGCCTACCTTCGGGAAAAAAAAAGATGAAGATACTGCTGCAAATTTGAACCAAGGACTGCGGTCAAAGAATCAGCCCTTTGATTTCAGGAAATGTTGTTTATTTTGTGGCATGCATGCAGAACTTGTTTCAAAACGAGGTCCAACAGTACTTCCTGTTCGCACTTTAGATTTTCAGAAGACCGTCTATAGAATCTGTGCTGAAAGAGCAGACGAATGGGCTAAAAAGGCAGGATAGAATTCGTCTCGGACCTTCCAGCAGCTGATGCTTTGTACCACCAATCATGCAGCACCAATTTTAGAACAAAAAGGAAACTTCCAAAGTGCTTTGCATCAGACACTGACAACAAAAGACCAAAACAAGGAAGCCCAGTCGATGAAAAAAGAGCAGAAGCGTTCAGAAAAGTTGTCAATTATCTGCAAGAAAACGATACAGAACAAGTCACCATCATTGACCTCATCAGAAAAATGAAAGAGTTTACAGGTGGTGACTGTTATAGTCACTCAAAGATGAAAGAAGAATTAAAGAAACATTTTGGTGATGAAATTATCATCACAGAAATGGATGGGAAAGCAAACGTGGTAACATTTCAGAGGACTACATGGTCTATTCTTCATTCCTTTTATTCGACACCTGAGACGACTGACGAAGAAACTCAAAAAGACAACATCATCAGAGCTGCTGCTGAACTTATCAAAAGTGACATTAAGAAGATAAACACCAGCAGAAAAGAATACCCAAGTCCAGACAGCACTTCCTCAATTACAGCAAACCTTGATTTTGTGCAAAAATCCTTGCAAACTTTCCTCGGAGAGATCTTCAGTGGAAAGGACACTGATGTGAAGGTTGCTTCAATTGGCCAAGCAATTATGCAAGCAGCTCGCCCAAGAATTTTAATTGCTCCACTGCAGATTGGTCTTGGAGTTCAGATGCACCACTGTTTTGGTTCTGAAATTCCTGATTGACACGGTGTACTCCCTTGGAATCAGCTCCTCTTACAGAGAAGTAAAGACGTACGAAATGAGTGCGGCTGCCACCCAGGAGATAATCGTGCCAGCCACAGATTTTTTGTTTGTTTGTTTGCTTAACGCCCAGCCGACCACGAAGGGCCATATCAGGGCGGTGCTGCTTTGACATTTAACGTGCGCCACACACAAGAAAGAAGTCGCAGCACAGGCTTCATGTCTCACCCAGTCACATTATTCTGACACCGGACCAACCAGTCCTAGCACTAACCCCATAATGCCAGACGCCAGGCGGAGCAGCCACTAGATTGCCAATTTCAAAGTCTTAGGTATGACCCGGCCGGGGTTCGAACCCACGACCTCCCGATCACGGAGCGGACGCCTTACCACTAGGCCAACCCAGCCACAGATGAACATTTCATGCAGTACATGGCAGACAATGTCCATCATAACACTGGAACAATTGATGGCCTGAATACCTTCCATGGAATGGGCATGATGATTGCTTCCATAACCCCGTTCATCAAAAATAGGTAGTCCATCGCTCGGAAAACAGAGGTTAGGCTGGAGGAGGTCATGAAGAAAGCCCGTGTCAAAATCAGTTTCAACGATGAGAGATGTGAAGCCCTGGCAAGTCTCACCTATGAGAAGTTAAGGACAGTCCTAGTTGAAAACCCTACCAAAGAAGTTGAAGTCCTATGGAAGTCAGCATGGCTGCTCCGTCCTCAGAGACCATGATTCTGGTCAGGAGTAATGCAGGCCGTCCACAATGGTGACTTTCCAGGTCAGTCATCTATTGTCTTCTTGCCGATGATTGATCGTGCGAAACAGGCCCACAGACCCCGGAGCACATCCTGCAGACCTGCCCGCTCCACCAGGAAGCCAGAACAGATCACTGGCCCCAAGGTGCCTGCAGGAGCAACTCTGGGGCATCAAAGACTCCCTGATCCTGACCACCAGCTTTATTCAAGCTACAAAACTTAAAGTCTGACCTGAGGCCAAAAATCCTGGAACGCCGAAGAAGAAGATCTCAAACCCAGTGACAAAACTTGTGTCTATTCAACGCTGTTGTTTCTTTCTGCTGAAGCTAGACGATACAACAAAACCACTGTAGTCACCTTTGATCAGCCCCTCTGGGGGAAGGCCCTCAGCATCATATCAGCAGAAGCAGCTTCCAGTGAGCTACGTTCTGTAGTTCTTCGGCTTGGTCCCTTCCACGTGGAGATGAGATTTCTCGCTTGTATAGGACATCTCATGGCGGAAACTGGCCTTACGATGCACTATGCACTGTGTATGCCCCAAATGCTGCCAAATCAATGCTTGAGGGAAAAGCCGTGACACGTGCGATCAGAGGTCATTTCCTCATTGATGCAGCCTTGAATGCACTACTTGCATCAAAAGCCCTTCGAGTACCGTTGCCATCCCTACCAACCACAGCTGTAGGCAGAAACTCTGAAGAATGTCCAAACGCGCCACCAGAACCAGTGGCAGCGTTTCAGCCACTGCATGAAGTCTCAACAACTGAAGACAACACCATCATCCATAGCCTCCTTCCTGAAAATGACGCAAAGCTGGTATCTGTTTCAACTGAAGTTCTTTCTTGAGAGCACATGCGTGTGTATTTTTCTGTGTGTGTGTGTGTGTGTGTGTGTGTGTGTGTGTGTGTGTGTGTGTGTTTGCATGTGTGTGTTTGCGTGTATGTGTGTGTGTGTGTGTGTGTGTGTGTGTGTGTTTATGCGAAAAAGCACTCGGATTCTACTTTCAACGCGTTTTGTGTCAACTACTGCCGTCATAGATATTAAATAACTGCATTTCTGAATCCTCTGAGCCGAGATCTTTCTAACGAGATGCAACATGATAGGCTTTTCTTGGAGAACAAAACAGTGTCTTCTTCCACTAATGTATGACGTCACTAATATGCAAATTTCTCGATTGTGCCGATAGTTTGAAACTTAGATTTAACATTCCCGCAAAAACAAATTTTTTTGCAAAAACTGGTGGGTTGAAGCATGATTTTTGGCACGGTAACCGCACTAAGTGTAAATGGCTGTGCGACAAAAGGTCGAGGTTTACAATGTCGAGGCACAAAAGGTCGAGGACATTTGGTCAAGAGTCTAAAGGTCGAGGGCGACAAAAGGTCGAAGGTGACAAAAGGTCAACAGCAAAACGTCCAAGGGACAAAAGGTGGAGAGTTGAAAAAAGGTCGAGGATTAAAAAAAAAGGTGGAGGATTAAAAAAACTGTCGAAGTTTGAAAATGTCGACATAATTTTCTGTCTGCCTGTCTGTCATGTTGACAAAAAACAGGTATACGAATGGACGTGGTAGTATCGTCTGCAAGGATTCTGTCACCACCAATCTAGTTGGAACCTGTGCAACTATGATGAGAGTAAAAATATCTCTGTATGCGTGTTTGAGTGCAGGCCTACTCAGTTTTAAAACATTTTTTTTACCATGGGCCACTCAGTCGAACAGTTCACAACTTCAATTACAAAACATCGAACCCACTTTTTACGGACTTTACATGAGTGAACATGCCTCCTTAGCCAGTAAGATGCACTGGCGTGTTCCACGGAAAATAATATAACTTGTGACTTATTTTTGTGTGTGTCGCTTCAGAGGTGCGGTGCCAACCAGAGATGTGAGATGCAGCAGGTGCAGTGTTCCAGCACCTCCTGTGACCCGCAACCTATGTGTGTGGACATTGAAAGTAAGCAATGCGTGCTTTTATTTATTTATTTATGTATTTTATGTATTTATGTATTTATTCATTGATTTATGTATTTATTTTTTAAAGTTATTTCTGTATTTATTTATTGATTAATGAAGTTATTTATTTTTTAATCCTTTATTTAATTATCTGTTCAGTTAGTTAGTTAATTTATTTAGTTAGTTGTTTAGTTAGTTAGTTAGTTAGTTAGTTAGTTGTTTAGTTAGTTTATTCATTTATTTATCTATTTATTTATTTATTTGTTTATTTATTTTTTCATTCATTTATTTATTTATTTATTTATTTATTGGTTTATTAAACAATGTTTTATTAGTATTTTACATGTTCATGAAATGCCCATTGACATAAGATGAAAACAACAACAAGCCTACGGGCTACGGCTTATGGTGGTGTCTTCGAACACATTTGCAAGAGGAAATGTATTATTTTTATTATTTATTTATTCAATCCTCCTTTGGTGAGGGGGATGTGTTGAGGGGGTGGGGGGCCCTTCTTTCAACACAGATGTTTGCAGCAGACTTTTTTTTTTAAGTAGGCACTGAGACGATATTTGAAGATATCCAAACAACAGAGGTACTGCTAATGTTCCACAATTCAGAATGAAACAAAATCAGAACAAAATAAAACAAGAAAGGTTACATTTTCTTTCATTTGTAATAGAAAATCAAACTTCCATCAACACAAAACAGTAAGAGGCAAAGGGAAGCCGTGTTTTTGTGCTTTAGACTAAGTAAATGTGACCTTCCACCACGGAATGAGTCGCATGTCACCTTTGCATGATTTTCATATTTTTACATTTTCATAACGCGATTTGTATGCTCTATCCAGTGGTGAAAACCGTTTTAGAAAAGAGCGAAAACTAACCCTAAATGTTTGAGTTATAAGCATGTGACTAAGGTGACCCACACACTGTTACCAGACACTCCCCGGACTTATAATATTAAGCCTAGCGCAGAACCGCGCGAGGTGACATGCGACTCATTCCATGGTGGAGGGTCACAAATCATTCTCCATGAGAAATATACGATTGACAATGCTTCATTTAAAATTCTTTTATATTTCTACTCATACCAGGAACGAATATAAACACTATTTCATACTAAAACTAATCAGTTTGGTCCTTCTCATGAAAAGCTGTTCAAAATGAGGTACGCCAAAATTCCACGACGGCGTCGAATTTTTTTTAATTTTTTTTTTTCGGTGGGTGGGTTGGTGGGGATGAGGTGGGCATGGGGGTGGACTTGTACTTATCGTCAATGTGGTGGTGCATGTAGGGGCTGGTGTGTGCCCTACGCCCCAGTACACGTGGGACCTGTTCTGGCGGGCACGGTGCCAAAGGGACTGCGAGTCTGACGCCCAGTGCAAAGGCTACCAGAAATGCTGCAACGACTACTACAAGTGTGGTACCAAGTGCGAAAACCCAGAGCCCACCAACACCTGCAAGAATGCGGTGAGTGAACGGTTCTTTCTTCTTCTTCTTCTTCTTCTTCTTCTTCTTCTTCTTCTTCTTCTTCTTCTTCTTCTTCTTCTTCTGGTGTCTTCTTCTTCTTCTTCTTCTTCTTCTTCTTCTTCTTCTTCTTCTTCTTCTTCTTCTTCTTCGTTCATGGGCTTGGACACCCACGTTCACTCATGTTTTTAGCACGAGTGGATTTGTACGTGTATGACCGGTTTTTTTACCCCGCCAGTCAGGCAGCATACGCCGATTTCGGGGGAGTGAACGGTTCCAAATCAACATTCCAATCTTGATCTCAAAGGTTTTCGTGTATCAGAAATAGTTCAAATTGAGTCGATTGAAAAGTAGACGCAAGGACAACCGAGCAACAGCAAACAAAAAATTGAAACAAAAGTAACAGAGCAAAAAGAAGGAAGTAAACCACAACAAAAAACAAAACAAAAAAACATCCCGAAACTAACAAACCAACAAGCAAACAAATAGCATTCTAACAAGCAGATATAAGCAAACAAAGACAAAAGGACACAAACAAACAAACGAACAAACAAACAAACAAACAAACAAACAAACAAACAAACAAACAAACAAACAAACAAACTAACAATTAAACAAACAAACAAACAAACAAACAAACAAACAAACAAACAAACAAACATGTGATTTCAGAAATGGGGTAAGAGTTTTTACTGCGTTACATATTTTGACAACATGTTGTGGATTACTTATTAGCACCTTTTAATTTTCCTTCAATTCATGTGATTTCAGAAATGCAGTTCAGGTAGCTACTGCGTCATGCAGCAAGTTCAGTGTTTCACAACACCTTGTTTCCCGGTTCCTAACTGTGTGGACATTGGTAAGTCTATTCGTATGCGTGCGTACGTGTGTGTGTGTGTGTGTGTGTGTGTGTGTGTGTGTGAGTGTGTGTGCGTGCGTGCGTGGATGGATGCGTGAGTACGTGCGTGCGTGTGCGTGTGTGTGTGCTGACGAACGCTTACATATCCGACTTTCAATTTATATGGTTTTATCTTTTTTCAGCGAACGCTTGCGATCCGGTGAGTATTCGTTTTTCTGTTGAATTCCCTTCCTTTCCTTGACCATATAATTCATTGTCCAATCCAATTCTGCATTCATAATATTTATAAAGTTCTTTAATTGCTAGTATTGGCGAGACATCATTGTCCACAATAAATAAGTCAAAACTCAAGTCAAACTTAACCAAAATGAAAAAAAAATGTGTGTGTGTGTGTGTGTGTGTGTGTGTGTGTGTGTGTGTGTGTGTGTGTGAATGTGTGTGTGTGTGCGTGTGTGTGTGTGTGTGTGTGTTTGTGTGCGTGTGTGTGCGTGTGTGTGTGTGTGTGTGTGTGTGTGTGTGTGTGTGTGTGTGTGCGCGTGTGTGTATGTGTGTGTCCTGCTTATACGCTCGGTAATGTATTGTATTGGAAGTCTGCTTTTGGGTTGTTTCATCGGTACTATTTACAGACATATGTCTCCAAACTGAAGAAACTGCCTAGGCTTTCACGTAAGAGCTCTCTTTCCCTTGTACACATACCAAAAATTATAATAACGCGGGGGAATTTCGAGTAGAGTAGGAATCTTTTTTCTGTATCAATTAAATTTGTGTTATTTGCGAAATGAATTTAATTCCAAATTCTAAGTGGCTATAGGTTCTTGAGTTTTAGCATGTGTATAATGTGAAGGACACTGTGTTTAAACTTAAAGTCCCACTCCGCCTTGTTAAAACAAGTTCGCCTCGCTCTTGTAGATCTGGTCAGGCCTTAACGTGAGATTAGAACATCCCTCCATGTAGTCACATACCGGCACGGTTGGCCTAGTGGTAAGGCGTCCGCCCCGTGATCGGGAGGTCGTGGGTTCGAACCCCGGCCGGGTCATACCTAAGACCTAAAAATTGGCAATCTAGTGGCTGCTCCGCCTGGCGTCTGGCATTATGGGGTTAGTGCTAGGACTGGTTGGTCCGGTGTCAGAATAATGTGACTGGGTGAGACATGAAGCCTGTGCTGCGACTTCTGTCTTGTGTGTGGCGCACGTTATATGTCAAAGCAGCAACGCCCTGATATGGCCCTTCGTGGTCGGCTGGGCGTTAAGCAAACAAACAAACAAACAAACAAACAAAATGTAGTCACATGCCAAAAATGAACAGTCTGGGTGCTCTCTGTACGCGGTGGTAGTATTTTTAAGAATGTATTTATTCATTCGTGAACTGGTACGTACTGCAGTGGGTTTTTTCCGGAAATTAATTCATAAAAAAAGTTTCAACTCACCACAGAAAACAGTCAGGGTGGAGATATTTGGTATTTGACCAAAATTAATGGAGGGAAGGTCTTATCCCATGTAAAAGACTGGTCGGATCTGAGCCGTAGTGGGCCTTTAAAGTCTGCACAGACCAGTCCTGTAGCGGTGACGATGATCGTGGTACACGGGAAGGACAGTACCTTTAAGAGGATTAAAGGCCCACTCCTTCTCGTGAAAATATTTCGTCTAACCGTCTCATGATTTTTCAGGTTTTTACATGGAAAAAGACCATCCCTCCACTTTGTAGCATACCAGAAATGAACAGCTTTGATTCTCTCTTTGAAATTTATTTGTTTATTTTAAAGATTTATTTTCATAAAACGCGCTAGTGCCTTTTTTTTCGTAAATTAATTAAGTCATGAAGTAATTCCAACTCACCACAGTAAGCTAGCAGTCAGGGTGCTGATTTTTGGAAAGTGACCAAGTGGAGGGATAGTCTTATTCCATGTCAAAGCCTGACCAGATCTGAAACGATGAGGCGAACTGTCTTCACGATGCGGACATGGCCTTTACACAATACTAACCACACGTGATTATCTGGTTTGTATCTGTTGTATGTTACCGGCACGGTTGGCCTAGTGTTAAGGCGTCCGCCCCGTGATCGGGAGGTCGTGGGTTCGAACCCCGGCCGGGTCATACCTAAGACTTTAAAATTGGCAATCTAGTGGCTGCTCCGCCTGGCGTCTGGCATTATGGGGTTAGTGCTAGGACTGGTTGGTCCGGTGTCAGAATAATGTGACTGGATGAGACATGAAGCCTGTGCTGCGACTTCTGTCTTGTGTGTGGCACACGTTATATGTCAAAGCAGCACCGCCCTGATATGGCCCTTCGTGGTCGGCTGGGCGTTAAGCAAACAAAGAAACAAACAAAAAAAAGCCTTTACACAATACTAACCACACGTGATTATCCGGTTTGTATCTGTTGTATGTTGCCAGGGATGTAATAGAGGCTACAAATGTCAATTGGAATGGAACAGGAACACTCGTACACAACAACCAACATGCGTGATGGACCGTAAGTACAGTTATATTTGTCAAACATATTCCTTCATTTTTTGATGATCTGATAGGATGTGTATTAAATTTGCCTTCTTTGGTTTTTCTTTTTGTAAGTGTGTTCTCTTTTTTCTTACATTTCTGTACTTTTCTGTCACAATTCTCGGTTTTTCCAGTATGAGGGCGTTTACATTATACATGAAACAAGAAAATAAATATATACATTGACATTAAATTAATCATATTGTTTCTTGATTGCAAAGCCAGAGTAATCAAACGATCATTTTTTGCCAGGAGAATATATCGACACGTTGAGTAGGCTTACTGGCATCAAAAGATT
This sequence comes from Littorina saxatilis, assembly GCF_037325665.1. Lineage (NCBI taxonomy): Eukaryota > Metazoa > Mollusca > Gastropoda > Littorinimorpha > Littorinidae > Littorina > Littorina saxatilis. The sequence goes on from NC_090247.1 coordinate 58,010,634, forward strand.
GAGTAAATATTACGTTACAAAATGAATTAAAATATGAAATGCAGACAAAACGACCGAAAGATTAGTCATTTGACCGTTCAATCTTAAAAAAGAAAGTATGTTCTGGTACGTCGACCTAGTGTGTTGTGAAATGTATCGTGGATAAGCAAATAATAATGAGACAATCCAATTGAAACATTAGTTTTTTTAGTTAAGCGTTGTCTCTTTTTTTTTCCAAAAGTCAATTATTTGATGATTTTTAAAATTAATTTGTTTTGCTCAGTTCCTTTGATTGCTACTGTTAAGTTTGTTCGTTCGTTTCTGCATTTTTTTCTCTCAAAAAGATGAAAAGAAAAAAGAAAAAAGAAATGAAAATGAAAATGGAAAAGAAATCACCACGAAATGAGTCGCATGTAACCTTTGCATGATTTTCATATTTGTACATTTTCCTACAGAGTTTGTTATGCTCTATGCAGTGGTAAAAACCGTTTTAGAAAAGAGCGAAAACTGTTTGAGTTATAAGCCTGTGACTAAGGTGACCCTCACACTGTTACTAGACACTCCCCGGACTTATATTAAGCCTAGCGCAGAACCGCGCGAGGTGACATGCGACTCATTTCGTGGTGGAGGGTCACAAATTTGTCTTTATTGTTGAATGTTTTGTTTGCAAGCAGGTTATAGGCACATATTACTACCACAAATGCGAATATGTCATGAATTCAGAAATTTGTTCACTGTTCAAATATGATTCATCCCGAATTGTTCTGATGACTTTTTTCCTTCTAAAGTGGTGTGAAGTACTTTCTTGAAAACCTCTTGGCATGCTGTCATTCTGATGGGCCAAGGTAGTTTTATGGTCTGAATTACTATTCAACAAATCTTCACCAGATAAGGGATGTCATTGAATGTGAACACCGTATTGAAATTTAAGATGCAGAATTAGAACAGTTGAAATATATCAATGCCGAACAGTTTAAATCTAAGATGTAGTACAGCTGAAATGAAGCAGTTGAATTCTAAAACATCAGCATTTCCAGTTGCAATTCGGTCGCGTATTCAGCTGCTAGAGGACATCAAACATTTACCAAACACGATGTGCACGAAAGGAAAGGACACCCTCACCTGTGGTCTTGTTTGAAGACACCCAGGGTCAAATACATCGTACGTGTGTGCTGCTTAGTGCTGCGTGTTTAAATGATGAGGCCTAAATGTCAGGACATACAAATATATCGTACGTGTGCGCAGCTGAGTGGCATGTGGTTGAATGCTGAGGTTTCAATATGAGGACATTCAACTATATCGGTGTGTGCTAAACTGGTGTGTTTCAATTATGAGATCAAGGTAAGGACACTTAAAAGTAAAAGAACTACGAACAGTGTGAACATTCTTTGACCCGCCATTTCTTTGAAAGAAGAAGAGCGAGAGAGAGAGAGGAGAAGACTAGACTATTAAGAGGGGGTGTCCTAAACAACCATACCTTACCTTTATTTTTTTTATTTTTTTTGCTGAGAGGAAAGTCAAGATTACAGGCACTAAAAGTAAAACACAGGACGTGTAAATACTCGACAAATGCGAGAAAGAGAAACTGTTTCGAGATGCATGCATTCTCAAGTTGTAAGAAACTGTGGAGTTTTTGATTATTACAAATGATGCTATACACTTGAGGTGATACCTTTTTTTGTATTCTTTTGTTTCTTTTGTTTTGTTGAAGACCTTTTTGCACTGTGTGACAAGGCCTTTATCTTCCCATAAATGCCCCCCCCCCCTCACCCCCACTATAACCCGACAGGCTCTGCCTTTGAATATTCTATTCAAGGGAACTTTAGAGGGTCCAAAAACCAAGAGAGTCATAATTCATATTATTAGAGTCATATTATTCTTGCTTATTTTCTTATTTATACAAACAATTGTTTTCCCTTTCGAAAAATAAAAAAATATATACGCATTCGTTGTTTTATGTCCGATTATTATTGTTCTGCTCATTTCTTTTCAGCTGAGAACCCTCCTTGCAGTCCGGTAAGTGTGTTTGTATGCGTGTGTACGTTCGTTAGTGCGTGTGTGTGTGTGGGGGGGGGGGGGGGTGAGGGGGGGGGGATGAGCGCGCGCCTGTTTGCATGCGCGCGTGCATTTATTGGTGCGTGTATTAGTGTGCGCATAAGTGTGTGATCTTTCAAAATTAAATGTTAAACACATACTGTTTTAAGACAGGGAGGTAGTGGAACTATTATAAGACACTCGGTGGAATTGAGTAATATGTACAACATTAGCTGTCTTTGATTTTATGTTTAAGATCCTTGCACCATTAACAATTAGAAAGATTGCGAATTGATTGAACAAAATGACTTAAATAGGACGTTTGACTGTGGCAGGCATGTGGAATAGGATCCGTATGCAGACTGCAGCAGCCTTGGTGGTGTTTCTGGAACCGCTGCAGCCCCAGACCTACCTGCACCAGTGAGTGTCACATTATTTGTGTGGTAGGGTGTTGCCCTTTATTACACACCCGTTTATACGAGTTGGTTCAAGTAAGTACGATACAATTATTTATAGCTATTCTGATGGACACGTGGGGGAATTCGGGGGCTGTGATTGGATGGTCTCACACATCCCTTTTCCGATCATCAAAGCATAACGCTACGAAAGTTGGCCATTTTTGCCGATATCCAAACGATATCGGCAATAACAAAGACGCATGGTTCCGGTTTCTTCCACGTGTATAAAGTACACGCATACCTCGCCAGGTTTGTTTCTGTCACTCTGACTTTCTGTGACTAGTCGACAGACGATGCCATTTGCTTTGTGTGTGTTTTTGTTGTTGCTTGCTGTACATGACATACATTACGTGTAAAATCCAGTTCTTTAACAGGCAACAAACCTTGCAAATTTCCAGAAGCTGCAATCTGAAGCGGCGACCTATCTCGGATTCTAGCAGACGATCTCTCCAATGTTTAACACAAAATCAGCAAACTCTCCTGTCGCATAGAACGTCCATTGTATAGTGCATTGTTGAAATGAATTTACCGGTCTGAAACATTTCGTCGTTTCTTCTGAGACAATCCTTGTTCTCTTATCATCTACAGATTTACCGCTGTCTTCACCACGCGAATTCCCAACAGAAGTCAGACTTTCGAACATACAATCTACGTAGGCAAGCATGATACGTCATGACGTCATATGATTCCTAACATATTGACGTAATGCTAAACATCCGGTTATCTCGAGTTTTCTCCGTAATACATGTCCGTGGGTTTTTCAATGTTCGGTTATTTCTGTGGCTTCATGCGGAAAGGGAACCGTCGTCTGCAATCATCAACGACATGGACCATTCTGGTACTTCTCGCTGACAAAAACATGATTCTAACACAGAATTTAATGTCAGAATAGCTATATAAACGCTATTGTGTTTTCATCGTAGCAATAGGGTCCGATATTTAGACTCGAACAAGTATAATGCGACTCGTCTTCGACTCGTCGGCATTATACTTGTCTCGTCTAAATATCGGGCCCTATTGCTACGCTGAAAACACAATAGCTGTTAATAACGAGAAACAATAGGGGCACGAACTCAAGCGAACGATTATATCACGTGCCCAACGCAGTTAGAAAATAACACAAGTATAAGTTATACGGGTTGAGTATAGGTTTCACTCTGTCTGTTCCTTTGTCCAGCCAGACTAGACTTAGAATAGATTTCCAGCTGGTACTTCAATCAATCAATCAATATGAGGATTATATCGCGCGTATTCCGTGGGTACAGTTCTAAGCGCAGGGATTTTTTTATTTTAATTTTTTATGCAATTTATATCGCGCACATAATCAAGGCGCAGGGATTTATTTATGCCGTGTGAGATGGAATTTGTTTACACAATACATCACGCATTCACATCGGCCAGCAGATCGCAGCCATTTCGGCGCATATCCTACTTTTCACGGCCTATCATTCCCAGTCACACGGGTATTTTGGTGGACATTTTTATCTATTCCTATACCATTTTGCCAGGAAAGACCCTTTTGTCAATCGTGGGATCTTTAACGTGCACACCCCAATGTAGTGTACACGAAGGGACCTCGGTTTTTCGTCTCATCCAAAAGACTAGCACTTGAACCCACCACCTAGGTGAGGAAAGGGGGGAGAAAATTGCTAACGCCCTGACCCAGGGTCGAACTCGCAACCTCTCGCTTCCGAGCGCAAGTGCGTTACCACTCGGCCACCGAGTCCTTAAGGGTGGTTTGAGCTGTAATTTGGTGTGTCTCGAGGGCACAGGGCTGAGGTTGACGAAATGAAATTGGGCGCCACCTAAAAGACGATTTT
>NC_090247.1:58019924-58049605 GCF_037325665.1 Littorina saxatilis
AAACGTTTTAGTCTTCACAACTGGTACGGTTGAAGTAAGATCTGTTCGAGTGTGACAACTTGTCGCAAATGTAAAAAACGTAATAAAACTTGTGTGCAACATCACTTCTTGTGGATAGGCACGGTGCGACTGTACTTTCATTGTTATACTACCGTGAAATTGCGAAGCGCGCCTGTGTACCTGTTAAGTACATGTACAAACTCAAAGGCTTTGGGCATCGGGCGACGTGAACTGTATGTGTGCTAGGTCATGCGTAGCGTGCTTAAGGCAGTCTTTTGCGTCTACAGCATAATTGAGTATGTTTAACTGAAGGGGTAGGCTCGAATTCTTGTCTCTTTCACCCAGAGGTTCGTGGTTTGTGCACCCGTATCACGGTCACACACTCGCGTTGCTGAAGTTGAACGCAGTGGTCGCTTTTCGTGAGGTAGTGAGTGACTTTGGGAGTTAACCAGGTGAGTCATTTTGTGTTCTACTTACGATGTTGTTGGATGAATTTATTTTTATTTTATGCAATTTATATCGCGCACATATCTCAACCACGGATTCAAGGCGCAGGGGTTTATTTATGCCGTGTGAGATGGAATTTTTTACACAATATATCACGCATTTACATCGGCCAGCAAACCTCAAGCCTATTAGGGCGAGCCAAGGACTACTACACACAGAACGCATATACTCACATACTTAAACATTTTCATTTGCAAAATACTCAAACGTCTCATCCCTAATTCGCAATTAAACATTACATTTAAGTCAATAGGCCTACCATATCTAAACTTACTGATACACATTTTTGCTATCAACAAAATATGAATCATAAATTTGTTAGTTGTGCTGCAAACCATTGTGTCTGCATCAGAAGTCTATATCTAGATACAATTAACAAGATCTTGATAAAATTAGTGCATGGGCCAATAAATGGAAAGTTAAATTTAACGAGACCAAGACTGAATTGTTAAATATTTAACGTGATTTAATCCCCCCTCAACCCTTGTTTTTCAACAATGTCTTTTTACAAAAAGTAGATCAACACAAACACCTTGGAGTGATTTTACAGAGCACCTGCAAGTGGGATGCCCACATCCAAAGTATAGTTAAAAAAGCGAATTTACTGATTAATTGTTTACGATTTTATAAATTTAGATTAAGTCGAAAAAGTTTGGAAATAATGTACAAGTCTTTTACCCCATTTCGACTATGCAGATGTTGTTTGGGATAATTGCACTAAGATAATGGCAGATGCATTAGAAAAATTACACTTAGAAGCCCTACGAATTATTATAGGTGGAGTTAAGGGCACTAGCCATGCAAAGCTGTATGAGGAAAGTGGGCTATGTAGCCTTGAAGAACGAAGGAAAAGACATAAATTAATTGTTTTTCATAAGATGATACATAGCAAATGCCCCCAGTACTTAGTAAATGTATTGCCCCCTCTTGTAGTTGACATTAATCCGTATCATAGACGAAGACCATTTGAAAGATACGTGCCTCCACATAGAACCGAATTATTCCGCAACTCTTTTATCCCCAAAACGACTGTACTATGGAACACCTTACCAGATAACGTTAAAATGACCACCTCCTTGAGCGAGTTCAAAAGTTATATGTTAAATGCTGATTTTAAAGTACCATGCCATTATTATTTTGGAGAAAGATTTGAACAAGTACATCATTGCAGATTGCGTATTGGTATGAGTGATTTGAATTTTGATTTATGTAAGCGGCACCTTAACGATTGCCCTCAATGCGAGTGTGGTTATCCCAGCGAGACTGCTGAACATTACTTATTGCATTGTCCCTTGTATAGAGATATAAGATTATTGTCCATTGATAATTTGACAAATGATTATAAGTATATCGAAATATTATTGAAAGGCATCCCGCAATATTCACGAAATGTCAACCAGACCATATTCATAACTGTACAGGACTATATTAGACAGACGGGCAGGTTCCGTAAATGAGCCTCTATATTTCACTCATTACATTTATTAGACACTGTCACGCGACATGCTGCCTGACAAATGTTTCCCCATAACCTCTCTCATGTTCTTTTGTTGTTTTCCGGCATCAATTATGTCTCGATTTATGCGCAATGTAGTGACTTTTCCTCTGATCACAATACGCATTAACTTTGTGCGAGTGTCTTATGTGCACTTATTACAATTGAAAAAATCCCCTCAAATATTGGCGCTCCAAGTCTTCTTCTTTTTCTTCTTCTTTTTCCCTTAAGCTAGCTACTAGCTAGCTGCCCTTTCCCCACCTCCTGTATCACCAACCCCTTCCCATTTTCTGCTTGTTTGTGTATCTGTTTTGTCTTTTGTTTTGTTTTTCGTTTCCTGAAAGGAGCTAATGTATTTATTCCGCCATCATGCTAACCTTTGTTTTGTAATTACTATGATTGCTTATAATAAGCATTATATGCTTGAGTATGTAATCATCCATGCATTGTTCTTGTCATGATTAAAATTGAATAAAGTTTTGTTTAAACCAGATACAATTAACTCGGTGTAGTTGCGTTGTCAGTGGGTTGATTACATGCTATATCTATTTCCACACTGGATGATTACAACCACACACATGTATCTCAAAACCTTGGACGTTTGCTTGACTGAGCAATTATGCACGACAAAGCTTTAAAAAGTCCCGTTAGCGATCAGATAGCGTTTGTGCACATCTGCATGGCAAATTATTGCACGGGCCACTTTTTGGGGTATTCATTTTCTAGCTACACAATTATCATTGAGATGTATGCTGTCACACTAATTCATTGAGTTTTTAATTTTTAAGTTGTTCTTCTATTGTCTAGCCCAAGGGCTAGCGTTATATTTTAATTTCAATCAGATAACGTAAACGGTTGTGGCTATAGACACGGGTCCGTGTTTCTAGTCTCCAAGCTATATCCACGTCACTGACGTCATCTGCTGCTCGGAACATCTCGGAATCACTCGGCTTGTTAAGCGCCATTTTGCACGATGTTCCTAATATTTATTTGGTGTGAAAGGTTTCGAAGGCAGTACAATCGAGTTGACAGATGTTTTTCTGCAGCAATATTGCGATTAACTTTTTCTTGGGAATAATCTGTGACAGTTTTTCTGGAGAAAAATCAACGTTCTTATTCTGTAAAGTAGCGTTTGTACCCGTCTCCCCCCGGGATATAATAGCTTGCTCCACTCACTCCACAGTGGAATACCTGAATAAAGTCATATTCCGCTGAGGAAACTTGCCTCCATGCGTACAACCTGTCATTGTCAGATGGTCGATGAATAAAGACAACTGACCCTACTATGTGCCGGTCTCTGGTTTGCATCGCCCTTAAAGCACATTTGTGACCCTCCACCACGAAATGAGTCACATGTCACATTAGCATGATATTCATATTTTTACATATTCCTAAATAGTTTTTTATGCTCTATCCAGTGGTGAAAACCGTTTTAGAAAAGAGCGAAAACTGTTTGAGTTATAAGCATGTGACTAAGTTGACCCTCACACTGTTACCAGACACTCCCCGAACCGCGCGAGGTGACATGCGACTCATTTCGTGGTGGAGGGTCACATTTTGAGAACATCAGCTTATTGATCATTTTCGAACAGATCGTGACGAAGTTTTCTTAACACTATGATGTTGTAGTAAGCTAAGTTACTTGCTTTGCAAGGGTATTTCTGGCTCCCGTTCCGTCGACGTAGGATTTTTTTCTGAGACGACTCATTCCAAACACAGTGGATAAATGTCGTAATTCAATTCTTCTGAGATAAAAATTTAACACATGCAAAGTCCTGCATGTATACATAAGATCGACCGTTGATGCGGGTCAAACAAAGACACGTGTTTTGCATGGGAAGACGACTAATGCACTGACCGACCGACCGACCGCCTGACAGACAGAGGGACATACAGACACCCTTCCACCACTTCACTCGCACGCGCGCACACACACACATACACAGATACGCACACATAAACACACACACACACACACACACACTCTCTCTCTCTCTCTCGCTCACACACACGCACATACACGAACACACACACACACACACACACGCACACACACTCTCTCTCTCTCGCGCACGCTCACACACACACCCACATACACACACACGCCCTCACACACACATACACACCCACACACACACACACACACACAAATGCACAGCACCCATCCACCTCCCGCTCCTTCACCCCCTCCTAAATCACCCACTACCACCCTACCACTTCTGACCTCACAACTAGTCAATTATTTTAACGTTACTTTCTCTATTTCTCTGACAAGAAATCCACATCTCCACATCTCAATCCGCAGGATGCCGTCGTTGTGTCAGTCGCTGGTGGTGTTGACGTTGCTGGGTGTGACGTCAGCATTCATCGTCATCAGGACCGGGCGGTGTCCCACTCCTCCCGTCAAACAGGACTTTGACGTCACACGGGTAAGTCTGACCGAGTTGGTGACACACAGCCGGACAAAGAGACAGACAGATACATACATACACACAGGCACAACGCACACAGGCATAGGCGGACAGATTGACAGCTACAGACAGACAGACACACACAGACACATGGACACACGGACACACACAGCCGGACACACACACACACACACACACACACATAGCCGGACACACACACACACACACACACACACACACACACGCTCGTGCACACAAACATACACACACATACACACACACACAGACATACACACACAGAGGTGGTTATAAGGGTACCTTGGCATTTGTGTGCAGAATTTGTGTGTAAAAGTCGCACACAACTACCTAAGGTCGGACCCAAACTTCTACAAAGTCACACACAAACACCAATAGTTAGTACATTGGGCAAGAGTTCACACCCAAATGCCAACGGTTCCCACCCAAACTACTAACAATTATACAAGGGCAGGTAACTCGTGTTTTCTTACTGTCAGTAGCAAGACATACTATATCATGAGTTATCTCTCTTGGAAATTATAATGAATTTATTCAAGTACACTGCTTAGTCCATAATGACCGTTTTTAAACTGCCACAACTTTTTTATTTTTCATCGGAACAAGATTGTTCTTATATCAAATTATTCAGAAGAGTATGTAGATTACATCTATGCAATTTAAATACAATAATTACAATATTTAAAGAGAATTATACTTAAAAGGGACTGAAAATTAGTTCAGTATTTTGGGCAGCCCTCTCAGCAAAGGCAAACTCGCAACTTTGGAGTGCACCAGACCCAACCTAGTAAACATTAATTTTTTTGAGAATATTTTTGAGGGGGGAGCAGACTGGAGAACCCGGAGTAAAGCCCCGAAATGTGGCCTGAGTCGAAACAGAAGTTGTATTATTATCTCTCTTTCTTTCCCTTAGTGGGGACAAGAAGCGAAGTCTGTTAGCGCATTGCGCTGGTTCGAATCCCGGATTGGGGAGACAATATTGGTTGCTCCATAACAGAAAACGGGTCCCTGGTGTCAATAAATTGTGACCAGCCGCCCCAAATACGATCAGATTCGAGTGGGCGCTCCAAATTGTTCATTTCCCTCTCTGTATCTCTCTCCATCTCTTTGTGTATCTGTTTGAATGAAAATGAAATTTGGCTATTTATACCGGCCGCGCTTTATCTTATCATACCAAAGCAATTACCTCAAAGCGCCATGGTCTACAACCAAATACCTAATTTGATATAAGAACAATATTGTTCCTATGCAAAATAAAGAAGTTGTGGCAGTTTAAATACGGTCATAATGGACTAAGCAGTGTACGGCGACCTTCTTGGCGCAGTGGTAGCGCCTTGGACTTGTATTCATACGGTTGCATGTTCGAACCCTGGTCGCCGCAAATTAATTTGGCCACGTGCTCTACCATCTTACATTGTTTAGTATGTATGATAGTTATTTGAGAGCTTAGAGTTAGAAAAAGTCCCCTAAGATCCTATAATTAGAGCTGGGGTTTATAGTCTCTTTAATAAATTCATTATAATTTCCAAGAGAGATAACTCAGGATATAGTATGTCTTACCTGCCCTTGTATAATTGTTAGTAGTTTGGGTGCGACCTGATAGGTATTTGTGTGTGAACTCTTGCCCAGTGTCCTAACTATTGGTGTTTGTGTGTGACTTTGTAGTAGTATGGGACCGACCTTAGGTAGGTGTGTCCTAACTATTGGTGTTTGTGTGTGACTTTGTAGTAGTTTGGGTCTGACTTTAGGTAGTTGTGTCCTAACTATTGGTGTTTGTGTGTGACTTTGTAGTAGTTTGGGTCCGACCTTAGGTAGTTGTGTCCTAACTATTGGTGTTTGTGTGTGACTTTGTAGTAGTTTGGGTCCGACCTTAGGTAGTTGTGTGGGATTTTTACACATTCTATATTTATTACTCATTAGGTCACGATCAGGTCACTAACATTCGTGTGATTTTGGTCATGATGTGACCCAAAGTGGTTGGCGGGACCCCAAAAAACAATAAATTTGATTTGACTAACATTCGCAGCTTTGGTCAGGTTAAAAAGAGACCTGCCTGCGCCAGTGTGTTGCATAACCCACTGTGGACCGAAGTCAAGGACTGGGTGGCCGAGTGGTAACGCACTTGCGCTCGGAAGCGAGAGGTTGCGAGTTCGACCCTGGGTCAGGGCGTTAACAATTTTCTCCCCCCTTTCCTAACCTAGGTGGTGGGTTCAAGTGCTAGTCTTTCGGGTGAGACGAAAAACCGAGTTCCCTTCGTGTACACTACATTGGGGTGTGCACGTTAAAGATCCCACGATTGACAAAAGGGTCTTTCCTGGCAAAATTGTATAGGCATAGATAAAAATGTCCACCAAAATACCCGTGTGACTTGGAATAATAGGCCGTGAAAAGTAGGATATGCGCCGAAATGGCTGCGATCTGCTAGCCGATGTGAATGCGTGATGTATTGTGTAAAAAAAATTCCATCTCACACGGCATAAATAAATCCCTGCGCCTTGAATATGTGCGCGATATAAATTGCATAAACAATTTTTTTTTTAAATATAAAAAAAATCCCTGCGCTTAGAACTGTACCCACGGAATACGCGCGATATTACCCAATATTGACGGACTGTGTGATGATATCTTCTGCTATGGTCTGTTTTGACAGTGATATCAAAATCGAGACCGGAGGTCGAAGATATCATCACACAGTCTGTCAATGTTAGATATATTGCTAATTCTTTGGACATTTTGTATTTACTTGCCTAGGGCGGGGATATAGCTCAGTTGGTAGCGCGCTGGATTTGTATTCAGTTGGCCGCTGTCAGCGTGAGTTCGATCCCAGGTTCGGCGGAAATTTATTTCAGAGTCAACTTTGTGTGCAGACTCTCTTCGGTGTCCGAACCCTCCCCCCGTGTACACTACATTGGGTGTGCACGTTAAAGATCCCACGATTGACAAAAGGGTCTTTCCTGGCAAAATTGCTTAGGCACAGTTAATAATTGTCTACCTATACCCGTGTGACTTGGAATAATAGGCCGTGAAAGGTAAATATGCGCCGAAATGGCTGCAATTACTGGCCGTATAAAATTTCATCTCACACGGCATCACTGCAGAGCGCCTAGAACTGTACCCACGGAATATGCGCGATATAAGCGTCATTGATTGATTGATTGATTAAAGAAATGACAAAAGTATTTGTCTCAGTTTTGGCTGTTCCATATCCCTCCCTCTGATTATTATTTCTTTTTGTTCTCTCTTTTCTTGTACTTTGATTGATTGATTGATTGACTTTTCAGTATTTCAAAATGGCTTTTCTTTCAAAAAGTCTTTAGTCACTTGATCAACTAAATTCTGGGATCATTACATTTTCATATATACACAAAGAAAAAAGCCAAGCACCCCCCGAATGAATTTGTGATAATAATTGAGTCAAATTTGTTTTACCATTTTTTTTCTTCGTAATGACATACATGGGTTTCCATAATAAGGTTGGGAAGTTCACGCGTCAAGATTGTGTCGCCACTGCCTGTGAGAAGCACGTGCAGCATGCAACCCACGAATGTTAAAAAAGGCAGTATGCTCACGCTGCAAATTTCTGTATTTAACACTGGGCGACGACAATTTGCAAACATTCTCTGTGAACATGGCGAGAAGACGATTATCAGAGGCGATCCGATGGCAGATTATAGGAATGCATGCTACAGGAGTATCCTTCAAAGCGATTGGTCGTCAACTTGGCTACCACTACACAGTCATCAGCCGTTTGGTACGCAAACATCGTCAGACTGGTGCTGTGAAGGACCGTCCACAGTCAGGGCGACCCCGTGTGACGTCAGAACGTGAAGACCGAGCTTTTCTCCGAATAATTCGGCGTGAGCCATTTTCAACGAGTACCGTCCTGAAACGAGCATGGCTTCCAAATCGACATCTGTCAACCAGGACCGTACGAAACCGCTTGAAAGCTGCAGGAATGGCAGCCCGAAGAGTCATTAAGCGTCCCCGACTGACAGATGACCACAAGAGAAGACGCTTGGCATGGTGTCTGGCACGGCAAAGATGGAACCTGAGAACGTGGAGGAGGATCCACTGGTCGGACGAAAGCAGATTCCTTCTCCATGTCACTGACGGCCGACTGAGGGTATGGAGGCACAGGAACACGGCCTATACACCCAGGAACATCAGACAAACTGTTCCATTCGGTGGCGGGTCAGTCATGGTTTGGGGTTGCATTTCCCATGACTGCAAGCTAGACCTTGTCACCGTACGTGGCAACCTCACGGGTGATCAGTATATGCGACATGTCCTGGAACCTGTTGTCGTTACTCATTTTGACAACCACCCACTTGCCACAATACCCGTGTACATGGATGATAACGCCAGGCCTCATCGATCCAGGGCAGTAGTGGACTACCTCCAGAACAACGCTGTAACAACACTCCCATGGCCGGCAATGAGTCCAGATCTTAATCCGCTGGAGCATGTTTGGGACATCCTGGGGCGTCGTATACAAGCTCTGCAGCCTCCTGTGCAGACATTACGTGAATTGGAGGCAGCTTTGCATCGTGAGTGGTTGCAAGTGACCCGTGAACAGATCCGACGTTTGACTGGAGGGATGAGACGCAGGGTTGACGCCGTCATCCGGGCACGCGGGGGTTTCACTCGATATTGAACTTTTGAATCGCGTATGCCATCTGAGCACTCTCAATTACATTTTTTTCATGACACATTTACCTAAACCTGTCTTTTTCAGCTTGCAGCTCCATACTTATCAGGGGTACTGTTTTAGGGTTAAAACGTCACTTTTTGGCAAGGTACCAAATCACGATTAAAACCAATCAAAACTGGAGTTTTCTTGTGTGATGTTATTTCCAAAGAGTTGCTCTTGTCGATAACATTTGTCAAACCGAGCTCCTGAACTTACTGTTTCCATACCAGAACTTTAAAAATCAGTCATTGCGAAATTGAAGGGGGGTGCTTGGCTTTTTTCTTTGTGTATATATTTGTTTGTTTTTAAATTTAGGTGTTTTTGCTTTTGAAGTGGGGAAGCAATAAAGGAAATGTCGTCGATATCACTTTTGCACTGAGCTCAGTTTTGCCCAATTGACCAATGGAAATCCACGTAACATATGAAATAGCAATATCAATCAATCAATCAATCAATGACGCTTATATCGCGCATATTCCGTGGGTACAGTTCTAGGCGCTCTGCAGTAATGCCGTGTGAGATGAAATTTTATACGGCCAGTAATTGCAGCCATTTCGGCGCATATTTACCTTTCACGGCCTATTATTCCAAGTCACACGGGTATAGGTAGACAATTATTAACCGGCTGTGCCTAAGCAATTTTGCCAGGAAAGACCCTTTTGTCAATCGTGGGATCTTTAACGTGCACACCCAATGTAGTGTACACGGGGGGTGGGGGGGGGGGGGGGGTTGGACACCGAAGAGAGTCTGCACACAAAGTTGACTCTGAAATAAATTTCCGCCGAACCTGGGATCGAACTCACGCTAACAGCGGCCAACTGAATACAAATCCAGCGCGCTACCAACTGAGCTATATCCCCGCCCCAATATAGGCCTCATATTGATTGATTGATTGATGTGACCGAGACACGGCGCCGGCAGCGTAGGTCACGATCAGGTCACTAACATTCGTAACCTTGGTTAGGTGAAAAAGAGGCCTGTCTGCACCTTTGTGTTGCATAACCCGCCGTGGACCGAAAAGGTAATGTGACCGACCACCAGCGCCAGCAGTATAGGTCACGATCAGGTCAGGTGGACTGCATCACTGGATGTAATTTATAACTGCTTCTGAAATATGCTCCCAGAAAATAAGGATCAGTACTTTGAAGCTCCATATCTCTGAAACTACAAATAATGAAATTGTTTAACTGGCTATATAATTATGCTCGGAAAGGCCATTCTTCTACTTTTTCTTTTTCTGCGTTCTCCCCGTACCTAGGAGAAAAACGCGTATGTGACCGCTTTTAAGTTCCCACCACATTGGGGGTCACATTCCGTCTTCGGGGAGGATGAGTACTTTGGTACGTGTGTTTGTGTAGCCGGCATTCACCCGTCAATATTTTAATAGCATCATGCTTTAACCCATTTCTTTCTAGGGAGATTTTTTCTAAGGGCTTACAAAAATAAGATATTTTATTATCAGATCAGCTTGTAAAGGAGATACTATTTAAAACAAAAAAAGAAGTCGAATGCGTGGTGACAACTGCCGCTCCGACTGAGGGGGGATTTACTAAAAAGAAAGGAAGGGGGTGGGGGGGGGGGGGGAGGTGTTCGGGAAGAGGTCGAGGGCAAAGGGATACAGAGCCGATACGATTACGATGTTGAGGGGGGGGGGGGGGGGCAGCAAATATGTGCATGCACGTGGTGGTCAGTAACATTTTTCACACAACTTGCCGTTTGCTTTTAATCCTACTTACATATGTTCATTTCTCTTGTGTTATTTTATTTCTGTCAGAAGAAAAGGGATGAATGAAAGACATGACCGGCTGGATAAAATATATCTGAGTGAAACGTTACTTCTTCAAGAGTCCGTCTTTGATTTCTTTTTTCTCTTATTTTTAACAATTTAGATTGATTTTATTTATGTCAATTTCTCGCGAAAACATTGTTTTCAATGCTGACTGGTGCGTGGTGTCTTGGTGCGTGGTTCGAACATGACTGTGGTGTCCAGCTCAAGTCGTGTCTTCCGCGTGTGATGTTTGAAGTGGGCCTATTTGGACGAAGCTAAGTAGATGGGGAGTACGAACATCAGCAGATTCCACGATTTTATGATCCTACCGGGGATAAGAGACAGAGACTGTCAAGTGCTCTGACATGAACCAGTCTGTCCGATCGAGTCAAGGTGTGATTTTTGCGTTCTACTTACACGCCTGTATTCTCAGCTCACAACTCCTCGCAAAACATCTCAAAGAAAAGTGACATTGCATGAGTCGGAAAGATAATAGGAAAGATTTAGACCTCAGAATAGGGTCAATTAGAGACGATAAACCAAAGCACAAAGAATACTACACAGCATTACGTGTATTTTTTGCACGCGATCTGTTTCTCGTAAGGCACGCAATAAGGACGCCTGTTAACCCGTGATTTGTAAAAATGTAAACAAAAAATGTAATTCTTTTTTTCATGTCTTTCTTGTCCCATCGCTGAGAAATTCGGATCGCTTCCTCCCAGTGGAAAGCTAGCAAGCGATGGGACAAGAAATACATACACAAAAATATATATAATAGATCCCTTGACTTTGGGGTAGCACGACTAGGTTGCTGCTAGCTTTCCACTGGGAGGAAGTGACCCTAATTTCCCAGCGATGGGACAATCTATAAATGAAAAACAAATCTGAAAAAAAATCTTATAGATCCCTTGACTTTCGGGGTAGCGCGACTCTGTAGTTGCTGCTAGCTTTCCATTGGGAGGAAGCGACCCGAATTTCCCAGCAATGGAACAATCTAGTAATGAAAAAAAATAATCTAATATATCCCTTGACTTGGGGATAGTGCGACTCTGTTGCTGCTAGCTTTCCATTGGGTGGAAGCGACCCGACTTTCGCAGCGTTCGGGCAATCTAGTAATGAAAAAAAAAAATCAAAAAAAATCCAATAGATCCCTTGACTTAAGGGTAGCGCGACTCTGTTGCTGCTAGCTTTTTATTGGGAAGAAGCGACCCGAATCTTCCAGCGATGAGACAATCTAGAAATCTAATAGATCCCTTGACTTGGGATGTTAAGCTACTGGGATTGGGGCGAAATGGGATAACGGCGATCCGGGATTGCGCCAAAATGGGATGTGGAGCTAATGGTACATGACATGGTGGTAAAATGACACTTGGCCTGAGAAATGTCGCCAAAATGCGATGGGGGCGAATTGGGATAACGGCGAAACGGGACTAATAGATCCCTTGACTTTGGGGTAGTGCGACTCTGTCACTGCTAGCTTTCCACTGGGAGGAAGCGACCGGAATTTCCCAATGATGGGACATCCTAGTAATGAAGAAAAAAACCAATCTTAAAATTAACAGAGTCGCAATACCCCTAAAGTCAAGGGGTTTCGTTTTTGTCCCTTGACTTTGAGGATGACAAGAAAATATCGGGCGCAAAAACGTGATTTGTAAAAACATTTTTACAAATAGCGAGGCGCGCCCCGCGATTTGTAAAAATGTTTTTACAACTGGCGGGGCGCGCTCCGTGATTTGTAATTATTTTTTTTACATTTTTACAAATCACGGGTTAACAACGGCTTATTGCTACACAAAGCATCTAGTGGGCAACGAATTCTGATTTTTTAAAGTTTTTTTGTGTGAGTAAGAATATTTTTTATGTGCACCCCAACCCCCTCCCCAAAGTTGATTTGGTACGATGAAAAGATAAGAAAATCTTCCAAGCCATTTGGTCGTTTCAATGACGTAAACTAGTTATAATTAAAAAAAAACTAAAACCCATGTGCCTACTTTTTTATGACGTGTAGAATAGACCTCCGAACCGCATATCTACACTATGTTGTATTCCAACCATCCCCTAACCTAATAGGTCTGGCACTGACAAACATATCTGACTGCCCAACCGACCATCGCGTGCGATCCAGAGCAACTGAATAATAGTGACTATCCACAATAGAACAATTTAATTCCAACCAAAATGGTACGGAACAGTTTCCTATCTATATGCGTTGGAAGGCGTCTGCATTTAGAGTAATGTTTGTCCCGGGCTAAAGTATTTTAATGTATATTCAGAACTCATTCTCGTCATATGGACATAATACAGTTAACTTGTTTTAGTTTGCCAAGTTGTACCTTGTATTCATATAAATTAACAATCCTTGTGTAAAAGAACAAACGGGTGTAGCTCGGTTGGTTTGACAGGAACACGGCGACAATAAACATTTCCAGCTGACGACGGTGGTCAACTCAACCGGACCAATGATGTGTGACCTATGAAGTAGGATCCTTTACAGTGAATTGCAATTGTTGTGTCTGCTGCTCTCTCATCATGTACTTGAAAGCTCTTTACATCAGTCTTTCATGACAAACCTTGCTTTAACAATTGCCTCTTGAAAAAGCACTGATTTCAATTAGTAACATAGTGACAGCTTAGGGTAACCTTCGACTACATTCTCTTGCTAAGTGTGTACAGAGAGGAAGAGAGAGAGAGAGAGAGAGAGAGAGAGAGAGAGAGAGAGAGAGAGAGAGAGAGAGAGAGAGAGAGAGAGAGAGAGACTTAGACTTAGACTTAGAACATTTTATTGACATAAATGGTAAACATTTTAAGCCAAGGGCCTAATCTTACAACGTGCCCTTTACATTCACACTAACACATCCGCACGCATATAACCAACATAATATAATGAAATCATATAGGCATAACATGTAAATGTACAGTAAATAGGCATAAGCACCACGGCCACACGAAACACACAGTCTAATAAATATACGAAGTAAAACAATATGAATACTATATGCTATTAATATGTAATATGACGTGAATATAATTATATATTAATATAGTATACATTAGACAGAACTGTAAGATTCACATAATTATGTCACCGTGGGTGTGTACTTACAGAGAACAGTTTAGATGTTTTTTTAAGGAAGATTTAAAGATATTTACAGATTTGCTAGTTTTAACATTCGAAGGAAGAGAGTTGCACCTTGACGGCCCAGCAAAGGAGAGAGAGAGAGAGAGAGAGAGAGAGAGAGAGAGAGAGAGAGAGAGAGAGAGAGAGAGAGAGAGAGAGAGAGAGAGAGAGAGAGAGCTCAGAACTCAGAACTCAGAACTTTATTACATAAGGATAAAGGTTTTAGGCTTAGCCTAATCTTCCAACCTGTCCTTGGAACATACTACAGAGAATAATTGTAAACGAAAGCAAAGACTGCGCACATACACACACACACACACACACACACATCCACACACACACCCTCGTATACACACACACGCACACACAAGCTCACACACACTTACACACACACACACACACACACACGCACACACACACACACACACATGCACACATATACACACACACATGCTCGCGCGCGCGAGCGTGCGCTCGCTTACCTACACACATGCACATGCTATCATTTCATACCTAAAAGGAGCATTATCTCATCAAAGTATTAAGGTGGCAGGTATAGTGGTGAAAATGAAAAAAATCACTTTTGGGCCTTACTACTTCTTTTATTTTTTTTAACCAAGATAAATCATTTTTACACCTTATCCTGAAGGTTTTTTGCTCACAAATGAATAGATTTGACGCAAGAATTTATTTAGTGAGGGTGGTGTGGCCGAAAATCCCCCCTTAAAAGCAAAATGTCGGACCAAAACACTGTTGTTTGTTTGAATGCAGTATCCCTAAAAAAGCGTCTGCTGCAGGAAAGGCAAATAATCGTTATCCCCTACCCTGTTATTCTGCAGGAGTTACTTCGCATTGCAAATGTCTGCCCCCAGTAAAGTCTGCATGGAAGTGTTTGTTTGATAAATTAAATCTTGTGTAGGGTAAATCATGACAGATCCGAAGTTAAATGGTCGTAAAAGGGGTACTAAAAGAAAACCTTCACCAAATAGACATGTTTTAGCGAAAAGGAAGCGTGGAAATGATTCTGTTGATTCTGTTTGTGATGATGATTCTCAAAAAGCTACATCTTACAATTTATCGGTCGAAGATCAGACTCAAAACACAAATGCCACGCCCACATCACGTTCCAAGAGAAAACTTTTTGGAGATGACAAGTTATATTGTAAATCAAAGAGTGAGATTAAGACAAAAACTGTCGGTTCTGATGTTTCTGAAGAGGAATTACTTCATGGAAACAGGATAATTGATATTGAACTGCTTTGTCAAAACATTTCATCCCAGCTGGTCTGTCCAACTTCTAAGAAAATGTGTTGAAGGCTATACACAAAATGCAAATGAGGCACTAAATGGTGTAATATGGAAATTGTGCCCTAAAACAGGGAATCATGGACTTACAACTGTCAACACTGCACCTGGCATAGGTGTTTCTCTGTTCAATGATGGTGCATCAGCTTTGGGTGTGATACTAAAAAAAACTGGACTTGCGTGTTGGGGATTTCACAAAAGATTTCCTCGTGACGAAAGACGCTATGCGCATTCAAAACGCACAACGGCAGGCAAACCTGAGCACCCATGAAGCCCGCAAAGCTAAAAAGCATAGCAAATGTCAGCTGGAGGATGCCCAGGAGGAAACAGAAGGATTTCCTTACCTGAGTGGGGGCCATTAGAGGCAGCAGGTGGGAGTATGCACTGCTCTCTCCATGTTTTTAACTTTGTTGGCGTTCGTTAAAATTAACATTTTGTTGTTGATTAACCTTCCTAGTTTACACAAATATGGACCAATCTGTCTGAAATTTGGCTCAAATCTTCATCATACCAACAGGTAGATTGTGTCATACCACTTTTTGGATATCATGCTTACTTTAGTAATAAACCTTGTTAAAGGATATGTTTTTTAATTTTAATTTATTACAAATATCACATGACCATATGTCAGAGACAAAACATAGTATCAAAAATGTGGTATGACAAAATCTAGATGTTGTGATGTATAATGTACTAAAACAAATATATAATCCAAGAAAATAATATGATAGCTATAGGAGTGTCTCCAAATCTTACTAGTTCCGGTATCTAAAATTAGATGCTAATTTGCATAATTAATTAAAACTTAAAATCATTTAATATTTCAAAGTAACAGTATTTATTTTCTGTTAGACACATGCTTTGTGCAAGAACCTACCAAAAATCTTTGTTCTAGCTTGTGTATATCTCATGCTATAAAAATAAACAAAAAATACCTCTTTCGCCACTGTACCTGCCACCTTAAAGGTCAACCACATTGCTCGGTCAAAAAAATTCTGCCGAGAGAACATTACTAAATAGTACCAGATGCAAAATATTGGCAAGCAAAGTCCTTTGGTTTAATAGATATCGATCAATGAAAGTGGGTTTTCATACCTGCAATTAAGGGTAAGGGAAGTAAGAATCTAAAACGCAGCCATGGCTGATCTCCCCTCGCTGTGACGTCAGCAGCTGTATTGGCATGGCAGACCATGAAGAAAACAGTGAAACAAGCAGCGTTTCTTCACTGGAACTATCGTGCTACAGTAGTGATTTTGAGGTTTTGAATGAACACGATCTTCAACCATACCAGTTTGAACCTGAGCTGTCCGATGCTGAGGTTGAGGAAACACCCGACAGAGACGATTTTAGCGAGTCTCTCGATCGTTTGATGTCCACCAACTGGTAAGAAACTACCACTGATTCAGTGATTGTGAGACTCTTCCTCGTATATATTCCTATTATAGAATCGATTCTGGTAGAGCTTGTTTTGCAGTCAGTAATTTGTAAAGTTTGTGCGATGTCTTCTTTTACCCTTGATGCAATTCATGCATGCCAGAAAGTGATGCGCATTCCTGATTATAATTTTAGTCAAAACATCATCCTACTGAGTAGTCAGTATGCCCACTCAATCATTGCTAGTAGCAGTCCCCAAAACTAAAACTAGCCAAATCAGTACACGTATGAATATACCAATGTTCCAATGGAATAACAATTTATTATGGTTTTGTCCAGACATAATGGTCACTACCATTGGTTGTGAATGTGTCCATTTCAGTTGTTTTACTGCCTTAGTAGATCAATTTTTTTGTGTGAGTTTGTAGACTGCAGAGAATTTGAACTAAACTTGTATCAAATTTTGTGTGTGCAGGTGTCAGTGCGCAAACTGTGCAGGCATGGGCTCAATCCGAGAATGCCGCTGTTGTCAAGAAATTCCAGAAATGGAATCACTGACAGTAAGCACAGGGGTGGGCTGCATCACTGACCACCCTGGCTTCAGATCAGTGTGCTTGGACCACTATGTCTTGGAGACATGCTATCACTGGTACAACCAGCAGTATGGGAGGGCTATACAGGATGCTAATGAGTAAGTTATTTTTTTTTTAGAATTGTAATCATGATACTATAAATAGGTTTATGTCATAGATGTGCAAAAACAAATAACAATAAAATAAAAAAAATGAAAATTAATTGTCAGATATTCATTTTTATTTCAAGACAATTCATTTATTCGCATGTGCTAATTCTGAGCAAAGCAATATGGGGAATGTTTTCAAGTATCCTGATTGTACACTTTGTGTACTGTGAACTGGGTGGCCGAGTGGTAACGCACTTGCGCTCGGAAGCGAGAGGTTGCGAGTTCGACCCTGGGTCAGGGCGTTAGCAATTTTCTCCCCCCTTTCCTAACCTAGGTGGTGGGTGCTAGTCTTTCGGATGAGACGAAACGCCGAGGTCCCTTCGTGTACACTACATTGGGGTGTGCACGTTAAAGATCCCACCATTGACAAAAGGGTCTTGTGTGTGGCGCACGTTATATGTCTTTCGGGTGAGATGAAAAACCGAGGTCCCTTTGTGTACACTACATTGGGGTGTGCACGTTAAAGATCCCACGATTGACAAAAGGGTCTTTCCTGGCAAAATTGTATCGGCATAGATAAAAATGTCCACCAAAATACCCGTGTGACTTGGAATAATAGGCCGTGAAAAGTAGGATATGCGCCGAAATGGCTGCGATCTGCTGGCCGATGTGAATGCGTGATGTATTGTGTAAAAAAAATTCCATCTCACACGGCATAAATAAATCCCTGCGCCTTGAATATGTGCGCGATATAAATTGCATAAATTTTTTTTTTTTAAATCCCTGCGCTTAGAACTGTACCCACGGAATACGCGCGATATAAGCCTCATATTGATTGATTGATTGATACTGTCATTAATATTGTATGCTTGTTTTTCTTTCCAGGCAGTATCGGTATGTAGCTTACCGCATGCTTGTGCGGTGGGTCTGGAAATGGCTGGGAGAGACATCAGGGTCACCTTACCAGCTTGTGCGGTTGCAAGAATTAGAGAACAGTTTCCTAGTGCAGATGGGCAGTACGTGGGTTATAGGGACCCACGACCTCCCGATCACAGGGCGGACGCCTTACCACTAGGCCACCGTGCCGGTTTGTCTTATTAGTGCAGTAGACGAATTCTGGCATTGTAGAGTGACATACTGTGTCCGGTCAGCAAGATACGATTTAAAGAAGTCACAGACCGAATCGTTTCTCAAATAATAGTGAGCGAGAGAGAGAGAGAGAGAGAGAGAGAGAGAGAGAGAGAGAGAGAGAGAGAGAGAGAGAGAGAGAGAGAGAGACGGACGGAATGACGGGCGGGCGGGCAGGCTTACAGACAGACAGATAGACAGACAGTCAGTCAGACAGACAGACAGACAGACATACAGACAGACAGGAAAAGAGAGAGAAAGAGAGAGACACATACAGACGGACGGACGCGCAGACAGACAGACAGACAGACAGACAGGCAGACAGACAGACAGACAGACAGACAGACAGACATATTGAATGACTGACTGAGAAGTGGCGGACGATGACAGAAACATAGACATATTTATACGGTGATATCAACACCATCATGGGTTGACTAACTCTGTAAGTATGCTTTGGTACAGATCTGGAAGAACATTTTATGAAAACAGTACCACTGGTACGCGTGATTATTGACACGTAGTGTTTTCGGTAACCGCTCTTTTCATTTTTGGTGCGTCGATGTATTTTCTCATTCATATTCGAGCATAATCATGTTCTCGGCTTTCAGTGTCAGTGAGTACTAAACGCAGGGGAGACCTAATTGGGTAATACTGTCATGTATTTTAAATTTCAACAATATCGGGAAGATTTAAGTCGGGAAAGTCGGGGGGGGGGGGGGGTGTCAGAGAGATGATGACTATCAGAGACTTGCCAATTCAAGGATTTCATCCAAAATGTTGTCTAATCTTATCAAGCTATGTGAACACACAAACAAACCTTTAAGAAAGATTCACTCAAGCATAACATTCGATAAAAACATAAAACAACATGACATGCCAATAATCAAATACTAGATCATTAACATGGTAACCACAGGGTAATCAAAATCTATCACTTAACCTTATACAACTATGTACCTATGTTGCAACTGTTTTGACATGTGCAAGTTATCCATAGAGGTTGAATACAGCGAATGAAATTGTTTTGAGCGTTCCAGCGCCGTTAGTTTTCTGAAATGAATCAATCAATCAATATGAGGCTTATATAGCTATTCTGATGAACACGTGGGGGAATTCGGGGGCTGTGGTCTCTTCCGATCATCAAAGCATAATGCTACGGAAGTCGGCCATTTTTCTCAATATCCAAAAGCATATTGTCGATAACAAAGACGCATGGTTCCGGTTTACCCATCTGTACCACGGCGATGTTTCTATCGACAACAGCATACACTGACAACTTAAAAAGCTGTTTCAACAACTGTGTTGTGAAATCGAATGCACTTGGAGTCAGTTTTTCTTCCAAAGTCAGAAAGCGTGTAGCGGTGTGCATGCCTGCGCGAACATGATGCGCGTAAGAAGTTTGTCTGCTATCAAAACCTGAGATCAACGCATCGACGCAAAAACTGTCATTTTGTAAGTTTGGAACAACAAATCAAGGTCATAACAGCTATATAATCGCTATTGTGTTTTCAGCGACTCGTCGGCATTATACTTGTCTCGTCTAAATATCGGACCCTATTGCTACGCTGAAAACACAATAGGTGTTAATATCGCGCGTATTCCGTGGGTACAGTTCTAAGCGCAGGGATTTTTTTATGCAATTTATATCGCACACATATTCAAGGCGCAGGGATTTATTTATGCCGTGTGAGATGGAATTTGTTTTACACAATACATCACGCATTCACATCGGCCAGCAGATCGCAGCCATTTCGGCGCATATCATACTTTTCACGGCCTATTATTCCAAGTCACACGGGTATTTTGGTGGACATTTTTTTTATCTATGCCTGTACAATTTTGCCAGAAAAGACCCTTTTGTCAATCGTTGGATCTTTAATGTGCACTCCCCAATGTAGTGTACACAAAGGGACCTCGGGTTTTCGTCTCATCCGAAAGACTAGCACTTGAACCCACCACCTAGGTTAGGAAAGGGGGGAGAAAATTGCTAACGCCCTGACCCAGGGTCGAACTCGCAACCTCTCGCTTCCGAGCGCAAGTGCGTTACCACTCGGCCACCCAGAAATGTATTGGTCCATGTTAGGCAGTGGTCCATATAAGGCAATCTTCGCAGACGACGGTACGGACATGTTTTTAGCGACCAAACTTTATTTGTTGCTCACCGGATGCTTCGTGTAGCTATAAGCCACCGGGGCGTCCTTATTGTGTGCCTTTACGAGAAACAGACCACGTGCAAAAAATACTCGTAATGCTGTGTTGTAGTATTCTTTGTGCTTTGGTTTATCGTATCTAATTAAAAGGACCCTATTCTGAGGTCTCAATTCTTTCCCACGATCTTCCCGACTCATGCGATGTCACTTTTCCTTTGAGAGTTTTTGCCACCATTTGGCGAGGAGTTGTGAGCTGAGAATACAAGCGTGTAGCCTAATTAAGTAGCACGCGAAAATCACACCTTGACTCGATCGGACCGACTGGTTCTTGTAAGAGCACTTGACAGTCTCTGCCTCGTACTCTCCATCTACTTAGCTTCGTCCAAATAGGCCCACTTCAAACATCACACGCGGAATTTAAAGCTAAGACAAATAACTTGAGCTGGACACCACATGTGGTACCACGCACTAAGACATTGCCAGCATTGAAAAAAATGTTTTCGCGAGAAATTCATGTAAATAAAATCAAGTTGAATTGTTAAAAAAAGAAGAAGACAAAATCGAAGTCGGACTCTGAAAGGAATAACGTTTCACTCAGACATGTTTTATCCAGCCCGTCACGTCTTCATGCATGAAAAGCGATTTTCTTCTGACAGAAAAAAACCCCACAGAAAATAATACAAGGACAAGATGAACACATGTGAATAGGATTAAAAGCAAACGGCAAGTCGTGTGACGATTGTTACTGACCACCACGTGCATGCAAATATTTGCTGTCCCCCCTCCCCTCAACATCGTAATCGTATCGGCTCTGTCCCTTTTTGCCCTCCACTTCTCCTCGGACCACCCCCCTTCCCCCCCCCCCCTCTCTCTCTCATCTCCTTCCTTTTCAGTAAATAGCAGTTGTCGCCACGCATCCGACTTTTTTTGTAAGTATCTCCTTTGCAAAGCTGATCTGATAATAAAAATATCTTATTTTTGTAAGCAAACGACTAAATCGCCTCAAACCATATTATTGACAGTGCATAGAGAATAGGTAGCAAAAAGCAGGCATGGGAATTGCTCTCGGTTCCGCTAATTTGAGAGGTTAAGAAATTAAATGTCAGAGGAAAGAAAAAAAATGTCTGAGGAAAAAAGTCAAAATTTAAACATGTGCAAGTGCGTTTTACATGTTCAATCGCTCAAGCGTCTTTGAACAGAATAGTTCTGAATGCGGAAATGAGTATTGACTGAAGCTTGTATGGGTGAGCCAAGTACATGTAGTTGATTGTAATATTGACTTTCGACCAATTTCCACAGGATTTGATCTACATTACTCGTCATAAAAAAACTACATGCACACATTTAGCTGTAGATCTTTGTGATGCGGCCAGTTATATTAAAACAAGATATATTGCCAGAAAGGTAATTTCTTTACCGTATGAAATAAAGAGTTTTATTTTTTTTTATGAATTAGTGTTTATGCCGGAGACCTAGGACACCACCCAAATTTAAATTCGCACGTGGTGGTCAGTAACATTTGTCACCCAACTTGCCGTTTGCTTTTAATCCTATTTACATGTGTTCATTTTCCTTGTGTTATTTTTTTTCTGTCAGAAGAAAATGGATGAATGAAAGACATGACCGGTTGGTACTTCTTCAAGAGTCCGTCTTTAATTTATTTTTTCTCTTTTTTTTAACAATTCAAATTGATTTTATTTATGTCAATTTCTCGCGAAAACATTGTTTTCAATGCTGACTGGTGCGAGGTGTCTTGGTGCGTGGTTCGCACGTGTGGTGTCCAGCTCAAGTCGTGTCTTCCGCGTGTGATGTTTGAAGTGGGCCTATTTGGACGAAGCTAAGTAGATGGGGAGTACGAACATCAGCAGATTCCACGATTTTATGATCCTACCGGGGATAAGAGACAGAGACTGTCAAGTGCTCTTACATGAACCAGTCTGTCCGATCGAGTCAAGGTGTGATTTTTGCGTTCTACTTACACGCCTGTATTCTCAGCTCACAACTCCTCGCAAAACATTTCAAAGAAAAGTGACATTGCATGAGTCGGAAAGATAATAGGAAAGAATTGAGTCCTCAGAATAGGGTCCTTTTAATTAGAGACGATAAACCAAAGCACAAAGAATACGACAACACAGCATTACGTGTATTTTTTGCACGCGATCTGTTTCTCGTAAGGCACGCAATAAGGACGCCTGTTAACCCGTGATTTGTAAAAATTTAAACAAAAACATTTCTTTTTTCATGTCTTTCTTGTCCCATCGCTGAGAAATTCGGATCGCTTCCTCCAAGTGGAAAGCTAGCAAGCGATGGGACAAGAAATACATACACAAAAATATTTGTAATAGATCCCTTGACTTTGGGATAGCACGAGTCTGTTGCTGCTAGCTTTCCACTGGGAGGAAGTGACCCTAATTTCCCAGCGATGGGACAATCTATAAATGAAAAACAAATCTGAAAAAAATCTAATAGATCCCTTGACTTTTGGGGTAGCGCGACTCTGTTGCTGCTAGCTTTCCATTGGGAGGAAGCGACCTGAATTTCCCAGCAATGGAACAATAAAGAAATGAAAAAAAATCGAATAGATCCCTTGACTTTTGGGTAGCGCGACTCTATTGCTGCTAGCTTTCCAGTTGGAGGAACTGACCCGAATTTCCCAGCGATGAGACAATCTAGCATTGAAAAAAAATCTAATATATCCCTTAACTAGGGTATAGTGCGACTCTGTTGCTGCTAGCTTTCCATTGGGTGGAAGCGACCCGACTTTCGCAGCGTTGGGACAATCTAGTAATGAAAAAAAAATCTAAAAACATCCAATAGATCCCTTGACTTTAAGGGTAGCGCGACTCTGTTGCTGCTAGCTTTTCATTGGGAAGAAGCGACCCGAATCTTCCAGCGATGAGACAATCTAGAAATCTAATAGATCCCTTGACTTGGGATGTGAAGCTACTGGGATTGGTGCGAAATGGGATAACGGCGATCCGGGATTGCGCCAAAAAATTAATGGGATGTGAAGCTAATGGTACATGACATGGTGGTAAAATGACACTTGGCCTGAGAAATGTCGCCAAAATGCGATGGTGGCGAATTGGGATAATGGCGAAACGGGACTATCAGATCCCTTGACTTTAGGGTAGTGCGACTCTGTCACTGCTAGCTTTCCACTGGGAGGAAGCGACTGGAATTTCCCAACGATGGGACATCCTAGTAATGAAAAAAAAAATCTTAAAATTAACAGTCGCGCTACCCCTAAAGTCAAGGGATTTCGTTTTTGTCCCTTGACTTTGGGGATGACAAGAAAATATCGGGCGCAAACACGTGATTTGTAAAAAAATTTACAAATCACGGGGCGCGCCCCGCGAATTGTAAAAACATTTTTACAAATCGCGAGGCGCGCCACGCGATTTGTAAAAATGTTTTTACAACTCGCGGGGCGCGTCCCGTTATTTTTATTTTTTTTATTTTTACATTTTTACAAATCACGGGTTAACAACGGCTTATAGCTGCACGAAACATCTAGTGGGCAACGAATTCTGATTTTTGTTTTGTTTTTTGTGTGTGAGTAAGAATATGTTTTATGTGCACCCCAACCCCCTCCCCAAAGTCGATTTGGTACGGTGAAAAGATAAGAAAATCTTCCAAGCCATTTGGTCGTTTCAATGACGTAAACTAGTTATAATTTTAAAAAAACTAAAACCCATCTGCCTACTTTTTTATGACGTGTAGAATAGACCTCCGAACCGCATATCTACACTATGTTGTATTCCAACCATCCCCTAACTTAATAGGTCTGGCACTGACTCTTTCATCGAGTCTGTCATCACTTTTGGTTTTGTGTCCTGGTATGGAGGTCTGAGTGTGAAGAACAGGAATGTCTTAGTGCGAATGGTGAATGTCAGTAGCAAGGTGATTGGCAGGCAGCAAGCAAGTGTGGAGTCCCTGTATGAAAAGCGTGTGGTGAGAAAGAGTAGGCGGATAGCTTCAGATAGGTCCCATGTCCTAGCCCACCTCTATGAACTCCTTCCCTCTGGCCGTAGACTTCGCACGCACAAAGCTAGGACACTCAGGCTGCAAAACAGCTTCATCCCCAAATCCATCACCCTTAGCAACATGTAAACACATCCACATACCCGACTCAGCCCCTCTTCTGCCAGTGCAATCAGTAGTAATGTACATGTATGTATTGGTTTTATGTACAACCGTATATTTCCTGCGATATATTGTATGTTATGATTATTTTGCAATGATGTTTAGCCATAGTTCGTTATACGCGTAGGTGTGCGAGAATATGTAAGCGCAGTGCTTTAAAGATGGTCATGTTATATAGTGCTATATGTTTTATGTAAAATCAATGTCTTGTTTGTATTACTGTTATGTACCACCCCTGAATTTCTCTATGAGATAATAAAGTATTCTTATTCTTATTCTTATTCTTATATCTGAGTGCCTAACCGACCATCGCGTGCGATCCAGAGCAACTGAATAATAGTGACAATCCACAATAGAACAGTTTAATTCCAACCAAAATGGTACGGAACAGTTCCCTATCTATATGCGTTGGAAGGCGTCTGCATTTAGAGTATTGTTTGTCCCGGGCTAAAGTATTTTTTAATTTATATTCAGAACTCATTCTCGTTATATGGACATAATACAGTTAACTTGTTTTAATTTACCAAGTTGTACCTAGTATTCATATAAATTAACAATCCTTGTGGAAAAGAACAAACGGGTGTAGCTCGGTTGGTTTGACAGGAACACGGCGACAATAAACTATCCAGCGGACGACGGTGGCCAACTCAGCCGGACGCAATGATACGTGACAGGCAATTGCAATTGTTGTGTCTGATGCTCCCTCCTCATGTACTTGAAAGCCCTTTCATGACAAACCTTGCTTTAATTGTCTCTTGAAAAAGCGCTGAGTTCAATAAGTAACATAGTGACAGCTTCAGGTAACCTTCGCCTACATTCTCTTGCCAAGTGTGTACTGAGAGTAAGAGAGAGAGAGAGAGAGAGAGAGAGAGAGAGAGAGAGAGAGAGAGAGAGAGAGAGAGAGAGAGAGAGAGAGAGAGAGAGAGAGAGAGAGAGAGAGGAGAGAGATGGACAAACGGACAGAACGACGGGCGGGCTGACGGGAAGAAAGACAGACAGACAGACAGACAGACAAACAGACAAACAGTAAAAGAGAGAGAAAGAGAGAGAGAGAGAGACACACACATACGGATGGACGGGTAGACAGACAGACAGACAGTCAGACAGACAGACAGACAGACAAACAGACAGACAGACAGATAGACAGACAGACAGACATATTGAATGATTGACTGAGAATTGGCGGACGATGACAGAAACATTAACAGCTATTGTGTTTTCAGCGTAGCAATAGGGTCCGATATTTAGACGAGACAAGTATAATGCCGACGAGTCGAAGACGAGTCGCATTATACTTGTTCGAGTCTAAATATCGGACCCTATTGCCACGCTGAAAACACAATAGCGATTATATAGCTGTTCTAACCTTGATTTGTTGTTCCAAACTTACAAAATGACAGTTTTTTGCGTCGATGCGTTGATCTCAGGTTTTGATAGCAGACGCCGTTTCTTATAATAATAATAATAAGAAGAAGAACATTTATATAGCGCTAAATCAAAACTTTCGTTAAAAAGGCTTGCTCTAAGCGCTTGACATCTAAACTAAAAACGTCATTCACGCTCTTTACAATGATGTACAATAACTTCATGTCACACTCTTTCATTCAGTATAGCACCATTCACACAGTTGTTATGCGCATTAGTTTTGCGCAGTCGGAGCCACACTGACTTGGGAAAATAACCTCGATTTGACAACACAGCTGTTAAACAGCTTTTTGTTATTTCATTCGTATACAACAAAAAGAAGTTTGAGTTTTTTTTTAAATTTTGAACAAGACTACTTATGAAGAAGACCAAAACACAACATCAACGGAAAACTAGAAACAACTGAAGATCTAGGATGCAACAAGGGGAGAAGAAGAGAACAGCTACTCCGTACAACGCGAGCAGACGACAGCGAAGTTTGGGTGAATGGTATCGCTTGTCTCGTCATGAAGCGAATTTTTCAACCTCAGTTATAAACGACTACACTATGCCATCAATACTTCAGAGGGGAAGTGGGGTATTTACGGTGTGGAGTTACGAGATAAGAAAGTCGGCCATTTTCGTCAATATGCTTTTGGATATTGAGAAAAAATGGCCGACTTCCGTAGCATTATGCTTTGATAATCGGAAGAGCCCATCCAATCAATGCCCCCGAATTCCCCCACGTGTTCATCATAATAGCTATATAGACATATTATACGGTGATATCAACACCATGATGGGTTGACTAACTCTGCAAGTCTGCTTTGATACAGATCTGGAAGAACATTTTATGAAAACAGTACCACTGGTATTATACGCGTGATAATGGACACGTAGTGTTTTCGGTACCCGCTCTTTTCATTTTCGATGCGTCGCAGTATTTTCTCCTTAAATTTCGAGCATATGTTCTCGGCTTTCAGTGTCAGTGAATACTAAACGCATGGGAGAACTATACTCAGAGGCAAAAGAAACGCAAATGCTGCAGTGAAGATGGGTTACCCATGAATTTTAATGTCGAATTAATTATTTCTGGTTAACAATCAAGGAAATGAATTGACCGATACAAAAACCATACGGAAAAGTGTATTGGGATGAGAGCATGACGTGCCATGTTCCACTTAACACTGTTTGAAGACTGTTGAAGTCAATAGCGTGTTGCTCCTCCCTGGGCGTTGATGACTGTGGCGCACCTCCGGTACATGGAGAGGCCGAGGTGATTAATTTCTGTGTCCTAAAATATCATTGAACTTAGCCGACTTACACATTATACTAGCTGCCTTGTACAGTTTTCACCGACAGTTATTTTACGACGTGCTTGACAAGATAATGTTGATGGTCAAATCAAGCACGACCCGACCGCGTGAAGTGTACTCGTGTACTCGAAGCTGCGTGGGCCATGATAATAAGACCGAAAGTACTTCACTGCCAATCTCGAGAGGTACCCATGTAATGAGGAAGGAAGGGGGGGGGAGTTGAGAACAGATGTCAAACACATGCTTCATCTGGGGTTTTAATCAGAGTGATATAGCCGCCAGTATTGTCACTCTTCAAGGATGAAGATACACAAATATTCAACCAGTGAAAAGTCAGTTCGCCGATGACGCGCCGAATGTTTGCAGGATTGTATGGGCGAACCGCGAGCCTTCAGCTGCAACCAAAAAATAGGGGAATCCCCTGATTTGATGACGTTGCCGAACCAGGCCGAAAGTTCGACGAACTAGTTCGGCGTGGTTCGGCTGTAGTTAGTAGCGGGCTTTACACACACAAACACACAGCTAGCATTCCTTGTAACTCAATACACTGTAGAAGGCAAACAAAAAAGATACCTGTTCTAAATACCGCCCCCCCTACCCCCTTTCTCGTCAATTAGTTCTTTCTTTCTGTCCCTCCCCCGCTCAAATTGTCATCCGTTATCACAACCTTGTATATTCAGAGGTGCAAAAGTTGTACTCTGTCTGCTTGTTTATTAATCTGTCTGTTTGTTTGTTTGTTTGTTTGTTTGTTTGTTTGTTTGTGTGTGTGTTTGTGTGTGTGTGTGCGTGTGTTTGTTTGTTTGATAGTTTGTAAAAATGTAAAAATACCGCATTCCACAAAGTAATGCATGCCTTTTATTATTAATAGTATTTATTGTTTAGAGCCTCTACGCTGGGTGGTGGGGGTTGGCTTGGACCCGATAGATAAAATATTACAATTTTTAGCATAACAAAGAAACCAAACTCGACTTTTCGAGCGATGGGACAATAAAGTAATGAACAGAAATAAAACAAATCTAATAAATCCCTTGACTTTGAAGTAGCGCGACTCTGTTGCTGCTTGCTTTCCTCTGTGAGAAAGGGACCCGAATTTCTCAGCGATGGAACAATAAAGTAATGACATAACAATCTAACAGATCCCTTGACTTTGGGGTATCGCGACTTTGTTGCTGCTAGCACACGCACACGTGATTTTGCCGATGCTGGGGTCAGTGAATCGTAAGTGTGGGGTGGGTGGTGGGGGGTCGGGCGGGCGGGTGCTAGGGGGGGGGGGGGGTCGGGGTTTTGTCGGGCGGGAAATGGAAGAACGCAACTGCGATGAAAATAATGTGTCTAAATCAGAAATCCTTTTTGTTCGTATTACTATCATTGACTAAATTGCAGTAATCAGCATTAAAACTTGTTTTATAACAGATACCAGACAACACATGCTTTTATTGTCAATAAAACATAGATGTTAATAAGACTGATCCATCTCAACAGTGTAAGTCAAGTACCTCAGGAAAGAAGTTCACTGAGAGTGATTAAAGGCTCACTCCGTCTCATGAAACAGTTTCATCACCGTCTAAGATATAGTCACATGGGATAAGACCACTCTTCCAATTAAGGAATTGCCTGGTAATGTCTGTGCAAGCTGGTATTTTGTTTTTAAGAAATAATTTTGTAAAAGGCATTGGCCTTTTGGGGGATATAAATTTAATAAAAAGAATTGGCTCACCACAGCAAGCAGGCAGTGTGCTGATTGTTTAATGTGACCAAGTGGAAGGAAGATCTTATCACATGTAAAAGCAGAGCGGGCCTTTAATATGAAAGGCATGCGAATATGAAATTCCCCACATTCACGTCAAAGACATAATCTTGGCACTTGCATATATTGCAACAGCAACATTACAGCAGAACATGTATACATGTAGGCTATGAACTGAATGCAGAACACAACCCAGTAGCAACTAAACTGAACAATTTGATATTACAGAAACTACATTACATATGCATGGATGCTTTAGTCTTGTGCACTTGGAACATTGATCGAAGCAACTAAAATGGGTCCATTGCTTGGAGCTACAATAATAATGTCCAAGTGTTTTCTCTTTGTGTATTGATCTAACGTAGGTGGTTTTTAATTTTTTTTTTTATTCTATAGAGAAT
>NC_090247.1:58049805-58091050 GCF_037325665.1 Littorina saxatilis
TGTAAAACCAAATCAGTTGTCTAAATGTCTTTGAAGAAATGCCTTGTGGACAATTTGTATCTTGAAAAAGGGCAAAATAGTTGAAAGAGTAAACACAGAGAACATCGCATGCATTACAATCAACAATGCTCACAATAACAGATGTTTCATTAAACGGTTCCACAGAATATCTACAGTTGTTATCATTGTCACGAGTTGTCATTCACAAACACCTGGGAAATAAATCTCATGTTCCCCATGCAATAAATCCCCGGTTACCTTAGTTGCAGGAAGCAGGTTATACATGGATAATCAAAAGCAAACCCAATAGAAACGCCCGGGGATTCTTCGGCTCTTTTCATTGGCGTTTCCCCAGACCTAAACAGACGACACGACACTGCTTTGCAAAGTTCCAAAAACGAACTGGCAAACTGGCAAGAGTAAACAAAAAACAAAACTACTTCATGAAAGGTCATAAATTCATCACAAACAAATGAAACCTAGCGATATGTTTTGTCTT
This sequence comes from Littorina saxatilis, assembly GCF_037325665.1. Classification (NCBI taxonomy): domain Eukaryota; kingdom Metazoa; phylum Mollusca; class Gastropoda; order Littorinimorpha; family Littorinidae; genus Littorina; species Littorina saxatilis. Next base: position 58,050,305 of record NC_090247.1, read on the forward strand.
CTTACAAAGTCATGGAGTGCGTGTATCTGTGTTTCGATACACAGACGTTCGGAGAAACACGAACGTCAAGTTCAAGTCAAACCAATTGACCCCTGACACACACATTTTGACCCGTGTACAAGACGTTGTATCGATAAACGAAGCGCAAATAAGAAATAATAATAAAAGCAAAGAACATAGCAACAAGATATGCAAACATCTAACAAAGCCGAGCAAGCAGACTGACAGGTCTAATGAAAAACAAAGAGGCAATGAGTCGGAAACAAGATTGCGATTCTTTTCTTCGCTGCACAACGCAAATCTTCTGTGACCTTTGACCCAATGTAGCTTCCACATTCGATCACTGAGCTTAATATTTACAACTGAAAACCGAGGGGGTGGAATACTGAGAGGAACATACATAACTGTGCATCCTCAAACCTGACATATTCATCCCAACATTTTATGAACTCAAAACACAGAAAGTTGCTTTCACATGCCAGCTTTGATTGCAACAAAGTGCTGGGGCCGCATACCATGAGTTATTAAAACGGAACTCGTGTTTCAAAGCATGGCTCCCTGTGTTGATTTGGCACTTATTTTCTCACTTCCAAAATGATGACAAAAACGATGTTTGGTGGTTTGTTGTCAGACCAGATTTTTTGTCGGTCCTCGGGGGGCATATCGACTTTTGTTTCATATTTATTGACCGCGGCCTTCGGCCTTGGTCAATAGATATGAAACAAAAGACGGTATGCTCCCCCGAGGACCGACAAAAAAGCTGGTCTGTCAACAACTCATCAAACATCTTATATTAGCCATTGAAATAATGCATGCACACGGAATTTATATATGTTTCAGAAAACCCTGCAGTATTTCCTCCTTGCACTTTCTACAATGAGCTTTCTTCGCCGCGGGGGAAATGACGCCAAAAAGTTTGACGGCGAAAAAATGCAAGACAAAAAGATGGAAGCTGAATTTCAGCTGAATATGTGATCGAAATACACAACTGGAAGACGAAAAGGAAGACCTTAAGTCAGAAAAAAAAGTTTTACAAATAAAAATTATGGAACTTGAGTTCAAGATACAAACTCTGGAAATGACCTCCCGACTGCCAGCAGGCAGAATCCATGCACATACTTCACACGCAGCAGCTGATTCTTTGCTATACCTCCCACAAAACAACCATCAAGACAGAGCAACCTTGCAAAAACAGGAGACAGAGATTCAAAACCTTAAGGCAGCAATCAAGCAACTAGAAGACGAACGGGGAGATTTTGAAACAAAAAATGCAGTATTACAACGTCGAGTAACCGATCTTGAAGCATCGGTTAAATCCAGCAAGAAAGAAAGACAGCATTCGTCGAAGATCAGCCTGTTGGAGAGTGAACTAGAAAGTCTTAGATCTGAACGAGAAGATTTGCGCTCAAAATGCGCAGATCTTGAGAGGCAAAATGCAATGCAGACGAGCGACTTGTCCAGACTAGAAAGAAGAGGACATTCTGCTGCGAACGAAGCGAGCCTTTGGAAAGACAAACTCGCCAGTCTTTCTTCTCAAGTCACAACACTGAATCAATCACTGTCCAATGAGAAGGCTGCCAAAGAACAGCTCAGATTCTATTTGAAAGAAAAAGAAGAACAGATTGAAGAATTGCAGAAAGAAAAACGCTCTCAAAATCGTTCTTACGCCACGGAAAAAGAGTTATCGCAATCGAAACAACAACTGAGGAAACTTGAGATAACGGTTCGAGAGCAAGAAAAGCAAATAGTGGAACGGGATTCAAAATTCCATCAGATGACTAAAGAGTTCACTTCCACGCAAATGCAGTCAACAGAGACCATATGCACACTCATCATGGAGAACAAGGCAATTATTAAGGATTTGACAGATAAGCTATTTCATCAACATGTAGTAAATTCCAGCCAGCAAGAGAGGGTTACAACTGAAACACTGGGGTTATTGCATCATATGGTGTCCGGTGTTCCCAATGGCATTCACTTACCTAAACATAGACAGTGTATCGGGGAAACTGATGAGGATTCTGATCTATATCATGATGCACTTGAATCGCAAGACAACATTCCTTTCAAAACGTAGAAATCAATTCCACAGTTGTAAAAGCAATGCACACATCCGTTCCCCCTAAGTTGGTTCCAGCCCTCCGTTCCTCTGATATTATCTTCCGCAGAATTAATACCGCAGGTAAAAATAAAAATAACAAAAGTGTTCGTCGTCGCCAACCTCCGCGTGAATGCGTAAAAGAAAGAGGGGGGGGGGAGAGAGAGAAATAGAGAGAGAGAGAGAGAGAGGGGGGGGGGTGAGAGAAAGAACGTGTATGTACAATTCTTGCTATGAAAATCATTCCATACTTTTGATCTGTTGACATGTTTGTTGTTGTAATTAGCTTGTTTTTCACACAAATGATCCTTCTAATTGGCTGGACGTAAAGCAAATCATGATATTGTCTGTATATTGTTTCTTTAAGTGTAGTTATTTATTTATCAATATATTCAAATGATTTAATTCGTTGATTGAATTTTCGATGGTTACTCTTCTGACTTGTTGTGGTCTAGGAGTACGGGACCTCTTGTACAGTACAAATCCCATAACTTTTCCCAGTTCATTTTTATTTCATTACATACCATTTAGTACACATCAACTTAGATACCCACTAATATGTTTACTGATCTGCTGTTATGATTGTTTTTTCTCTCTCAGTTGTTTACACTAGTATGCTTGTATAATGTTAAGACTACCCGATTTAAAATGTTTTCATTCTTTTCCAAACACACAGGCACACACACACACACCCCAGACACAGAAACAAACACACACACACACACACAAACACACACGCACGCACGCATGCACGCACGCACACACACACATACACACACACACACACACACACATACACATACACACACACACACACTCACACACACACACATCAATCACCCAATCAATCAATCAATCAATCAATATATGAGGCTTATATCGCGCGTATTCCGTGGGTACAGTTCTAAGCGCAGGGATTTTTTTATATATATTTTTTTTTATATCGCGCACAATATTCAAGGCGCAGGGATTTAGCCTATTTATGCCGTGTGAGATGGAATTTTTTAACACAATACGTCACGCATTCACATCGGCCAGCAGATCGCAGCCATTTCGGCGCATATCCTACTTTTCACGGCCTATTATTCCAAGTCACATGGGTATTATGCTCGCGCAAATAAACTGCCGAAAATACAGAAAACAAGATTTCAAATTCATCATACGAAGAATGTATTAATCATTCCAAGGACTGAAAATGCATTTCACAAAATGGTACACAGCTCTGGAGAATTACTATTTCATACACAAACAAAACTGCACTATATGTTATGTGTTATTATTACCAATTCAGTGCCCCATAATTATGGCTTTTTGACCAATCAGGACGGATTCTAGGTGACCTGTTAAATGTTATAACGTTCAGGCAGGGACCCTGTTTGTTTATCAAGCTAAAAATTGACAAAACAAAATAAAAATTTAAATCAACAATATCAGCGTGATTTTATTCTAAAGAATGACACTTCAAATACTGTCAAATAATACTCTCTTTATGTAAAAAATACCGAAAAGCGAGTTTTGCCGGTGGGTGCTGTACGGAACAGCAAGGCACCGCCCATTCTCTAAGTGTGCAGTGCCGACCTGCTCACTTGAAATCTAACAAAGTTCGGAAAAATCAAGTGAAACTGCGTCACTCGCTTTACGTCAAATGTATCTTTACGTCATTTCCCATCGGTCTGGAGTCCGGGTTCTAAATCTGTCCCTCTCTGTTCAACAAGAAAACCCAAAGCAACCGACACGCATGTTGTTAGGAAACGCTACCGTTGCTGAGCTTTGGTTCAGTTTTGTGTGTTGCATGTAGTTGACTTATTTGTAAACACAATATTTATGCTTGGACGAGAATGCAGGTGAACTTTCTAGTCCTGTCAAAACACGTTGTTTACCATGCTGATTTAGTGTGAGTTCGTGGCGTTCGATCGGATTAAGGGCGTCGGCACCTTTTGATGTACGTCACAGAGAACGTCACCATTCTAGTCCATGGGCGGTTCGCATATAATGTAGTTGTATCATGTTCGGTCTGGAATATTCTCGAGATTGAGTATTTACTATATATGCCAGCGCGATTTGTATGTAAAAAAAGCTTCTATTTGATTTCTGCTACGTTGTGCATTGAATGCTGAATAAATCCTCGAACTCAATTTGACGAGTTGTTTTCTGCTGCTGCGAAGACGGGCGACGTAGAATAAAAGAACACAACTATACGACGTTTGAGAACTTGTGGCAATCTCAAGTGCCGTGAAACAATTGGGGGCCAAGCCAAGGATCTACGTTTAACGCCAAGGGTTTTCCAGTAACAAGGACCAGTGTCAAGACAGTCACAGGAGGTAGCCATCAATCGGGTGTATCCTGAGGGATCAGTATTGAGACTACAGAACCGTGGATTCGGTGTGACTGGTGAAGAGTTTGGTAATCGCCGCAGCTCGGTACGGTGAGCGACGCCGGAGTGTATCGGGATTACAGAGGTTAGCTGCCGTTTGGACGAGACGGACTTCGTCGCGGAGCTAGTGCATTAATACTACGAAATACGACTGAGGTACGTCGTGTACGTATCGTGAGCAGAGTGCGCCGTCACGTTAGACGAGGAGGGTGGCAGCCTGCGTCTACGAAGGTGAACAGCGACGAGAGAAGCATCGGAGGTGCAGTAGAGACTGTGTTCTTTTAGAAGACTACATTCGTCTACGTTCGGGGCTGTGAAAGAATACAGACGAACGCACCGGAAAAGACCAGAATGGCTGAGTTCTGGGCAAAAGGAGTTGAACTGGGACTGAAAGGCAAGCAGCTGACGGAGTTCGTCGAGTCCCAGACACGACTGCTAGCGCAGCGTGAAGAAAGACAAGCGCAGCGTGAGCGTGAAGAAAGACAAGCGCAGCGTGAGCGTGAAGAAAGACAAGCGCAGCGTGAGCGTGAAGATAAAGAAAGACAAGCGCAGCGTGAAGAAAGAGAAAGAGAAGCACAGCGTGAAGAAAGGCAAATTGAGCTGAAACGCTTAGAGCTCCAGATAGAAATGGAGACGAAACGCTTAGAGCTTCAGACAGAAATGGTGCGTGTTCAAAGTGAGCACGAGGCACCACGCCAAAGAGATAACCAGCAGCAAATGTTACACAGGGCACCGAAACTTCCAGCATTCGCTGACGGGAAGGACCAGATCGACTGCTACCTTGCAAGATTCGAGAGGTTCGCTGAGAGTGCTAGATGGCAGCGCGACGACTGGGCGATTCAACTCAGCGCACATTTGACTGGGGCAGCACTTGAGGTCTACACTAGACTCTCAAACGATGACGCCAGAGACTATGATGTACTGAAGGAAGCTCTGTTGCGTTGCTACAACTTCACTGAAAGGGGCTACCGTCAACGCTTCCGCGAATGCCAGCCATTGTCTGGAGAGACACCGAGCCAGTTTGTGGAGCGCCTGTCGTCATACCTGCAGAAGTGGGTGGAGTTATCAGGTGAAGAGCAGTCATACGAGAGTCTGCGGGACTTGATCGTGAAGGAGCAGTTCCTTAATGCCTGCCCGAAGGACCTGGCGACCCGCTTGGAAGAGCAAAAACTGCGGGGTTTGAAGGACATTACTGATGCTGCTGAGCGTTATCTCATTGCTCATGGAAGGACCCTGGGGACGTCAAAGTCATCGAAACCTTTCCAGAAGAGCGGGAACCAGGGAAACCAACCTGCCAAGGGACAAACTGAGTCCGCACCATCATCCAATGAAGGGCAGAACATAACGTGTTTCCATTGCAATGCCAAGGGCCACCGAGTCGCCAACTGTCCCCAAAAGAAAAATAACGGACATGTCAATGACAAAGCGCAAGAACATCGACGGAGATATTACGACAACAAGAGGCAAACGAGTGGATCGAACCAACAAGTATGTGCGAGCAGCGTCATACTTCCAAGGGCTGCCGAGCAAGTGGCTACACCATCGGACGTGGAAGAATGTATATCTGATGGACAGCTTCTACTCGCCAATGGCAGGTCAATCTCTGTCGTCGCCAGCGCAGCTGTGTCAGTGTCGAACATGCCCGTGTCGAAGGGATTTGTTGAGAAGCAGGAAGTGACTGTTCTCAGAGATTCGGGCTGCAATGGGGTCATTGTCAAAGAAGATCTGGTGCCGACAGAGAAGTTCACTGGTGACTTCAAGTGGACGCTCATGGCTGACAGCAAATGCGTGAAGGCACCAGTGGTAAAGATCCAGATCGATACTCCATACTTCACCGGAGAAGTTGAGGCCGTCTGCCTGAAGAAGCCCTTGTACGATCTATTAATTGGGAACATTGGGGGTGCGAGACGTCCTGATGACCCTGATGTCGAATGGAGAATGGGCGCAGCTCAGCCTGCTGCTGAGGAGGAAGACCCACTGCCATTCGCGAATGAAGATATCAGCGAACTGTTACGAGATGACAGAGCAACTGTACATCGCCGCGACCAGCCGCAGGTTGTAAGCGCTGTGACGACCAGAGCCCAGGCGAAGAAGGACAAAACAACTACGCCACTCAGGGTCACCAACAGTTCTGCAACTGCTGTCGTGGACAGGGATCGGCTGATTCAGCTACAGGAAGCTGATTTGACCTTGACAAAGTACAGGAGTCGTCCTGTCAAGGAGATGACTAAGGGCGAAGGCACTGTGCACTTTGAAGTAAAGGCCAAGATCCTGTACCGAGTGTTCCAGCACCCGAGAGTCAACGGTGGGAAGCCATTACGTCAAGTTCTGGTGCCTCAACCACTTAGGCGCCAGGTGATGGAGGTGGCCCACGACTCTATTATGGGAGGTCACCTGGGTGTCAAGAAAACATCGGACAGAATCCAGGCTGCGTTTTACTGGCCAGGACTGCATGCAGATGTGACTCGATTCTGCCGATCGTGCGATATTTGCCAGAAAACCATACCTCGAGGAAGGGTCCCGAAAGTGCCGTTGCAGAAGATGCCTTTGATCGACCGACCTTTCAAGAGGGTGGCCATTGACCTCATCGGCGAGATCAAACCGCCAAGTGAAGCGGGTCATCGTTGGGTACTGACCCTGGTAGACTATGCAACCAGGTACCCAGAAGCCGTGCCTCTGAAGAAAATTGACACCGAGACTGTTGCCGAGGCACTTGTGGACATTTTCAGCAGAATTGGGGTTCCTGAAGAGATCCTCACAGACCTGGGGACACAGTTTGTCTCTGAATGCATGGAAGAGGTCAACAGGCTGCTGAGCATTCGTCACTTGACTACGACACCCTATCACCCGATGTGCAATGGGCTGGTCGAAAAATTCAATGCGACGCTGAAGTCCACGCTGAAGAAACTATGCAGTGAGCAGCCAAGGCAGTGGCATCGCTACATCAATGCCTTGCTATTTGCATACAGGGAGGTGCCACAAGAGTCCACTGGATTCTCCCCGTTCGAGCTGATGTACGGGCGGACCGTGAGAGGCCCGATGCAGATACTAAAGGAATTGTGGACGAAAGATGTGGACACACCTGAAGTGAAGAACAGCTACCAGTACGTGTTTGAGTTGCGAGAGAAACTGGAGGAGACTCTCGAGATTGCGAGAGAAAACTTGAGAAAGTCTCAGGATAGTGGAAAGCACTACTACGACCGCAAAGCCGTAAACAGGAAGTTTACACCAGGTAACAAAGTGCTGATACTGCTTCCCACTGATCACAACAAACTACTGATGCAGTGGAAAGGCCCATACGAGGTTGAGGCCGTGGTAGGGATCAACGACTACAAGGTGAATGTCGGCAAGAAGTCCAATATCTACCACGCTAACCACCTGAAACTGTATGTGGAGAGACCTCCGGAAGCAGTACAGGTCGCAGCAAGTGTGGAAGAACCAGCCGAACTAGACGAGTTCGACGGTGAGGAACTACTGGAGTTGGGAGACCTCCACAAGAAAGAGGGAGTGGATGACGTCAAGCTAGGACCTGACCTGACAGAAGATCAGCAGAAGGAGCTGCATGATTTTATGGGCGACTTCACCCATAGGTTCTCTGATGTTCCAGGCTCTACGTCCTTGGTCGAACATGAAGTCCACCTCACATCTGACGTTCCTGTTCGCTCAAAACCATACCCTATCCCGTTTCAGGCTCGGGAATCCTTGAAGAAGGACATCGACAACATGTTGAAGATGGGGGTCATCCGTGAGTCATCATCCCCTTACTCATCTCCCGTTGTTGTTGTCAAGAAGAAAGACGGTACAAACAGGGTATGCATTGACTTCAGGAAAGTGAATAAGATCACCGTGTTTGACCCTGAACCAATGCCGACGGCGGCTGATCTGTTCCGACGGTTGACTGGCAGTAAGATCTTCTCAAAGATCGATCTCAGCAAGGGATATTGGCAGATTCCTGTGCGCGAAGAGGACATACCAAAGACCGCCTTTGCAACTCCAGACGGAACGTATGAGTGCCTGCGGATGCCTTTTGGCATGGTGAACAGTGGTGCTACCCTGAAGAGGGGAATGCGAAAAATGCTCAAAGGAATGAAGAATGTTGTGTACTACTGGGACGATCTGCTAGTCCACACGGAGACCTTTGCGGAGCATCTGGAGACTTTGAGGGAACTGTTTTCCCGCCTGACAAAAGCCAATCTGACCGTGAGACCCAGCAAATGCATTTTGGGGACCGACAACGTTGACTTCATAGGTCATTCACTGAAGGAAGGTCAAAAGGGGCTTTTGTTGGAAAACGTCACCAAGATCCTCAATGCGCCACGTCCTGAAACCAAGAAGCAGGTGCGATCCTTCCTTGGATTGGCTGGGTACTACAGAGAGTTCATTCCAAACTTCGCCGCCATAACGGCGCCTTTGTCGGACATGACCCGAAAAGGATGCCCCAACCGAATACTCTGGGGACCAGCTCAGGAGAAGGCATACCAGACCGTGCGCGACCTGATGTCACGAGACCCGGTGCTACGCCTTCCTGATACCGCCAAAGAGTTCATCTTGCGTACAGACGCATCGGACGAAGGGATCGGCGCCATGCTGATGCAAGAGCATGGAGGTAAACCGTTTCCGGTCAGCTATGCCAGCAAGAAGCTGTCAGGAGCCGAGAAGAACTACTCGACCATGGAGAAAGAGTGTTTAGCCATCGTGTGGGGAATCAAGAAATTTGAACTCTACCTCCAAGGGGTGAAATTCGTGCTTCAGACTGATCACAAACCCCTCACCTACCTGAACTCTGCAAAGTTTGTAAATAATCGTATCATGAGGTGGGTGATGTACTTGCAGAACTTTGATATGCGAGTGGAATCGATCAAGGGTTCAGACAATGTTGGAGCAGATTTTCTCAGCCGAGTATGTGAGTAAAACTGTGTTCATTCTCCAACAGACTAATGTACATACCTGGATTTCAATCTGTTATGTATACATAATATGTGTACTGGCAGCGTTTCAATGATTGAAAGAAATTAGGTAAATTTCTTCTGGTGTTGGGGGTAATGTTAGGAAACGCTACCGTTGCTGAGCTTTGGTTCAGTTTTGTGTGTTGCATGTAGTTGACTTATTTGTAAACACAATATTTATGCTTGGACGAGAATGCAGGTGAACTTTCTAGTCCTGTCAAAACACGTTGTTTACCATGCTGATTTAGTGTGAGTTCGTGGCGTTCGATCGGATTAAGGGCGTCGGCACCTTTTGATGTACGTCACAGAGAACGTCACCATTCTAGTCCATGGGCGGTTCGCATATAATGTAGTTGTATCATGTTCGGTCTGGAATATTCTCGAGATTGAGTATTTACTATATATGCCAGCGCGATTTGTATGTAAAAAAGCTTCTATTTGATTTCTGCTACGTTGTGCAGTTGTATGTATTGAATGCTGAATAAATCCTCGAACTCAATTTGACGAGTTGTTTTCTGCTGCTGCGAAGACGGGCGACGTAGAATAAAAGAACACAACTATACGACGTTTGAGAACTTGTGGCAATCTCAAGTGTCGTGTAACACATGTTCAACATGGCTTATCTTGTGAGATTGTTGTGTGTCAAACGCATTTGACCTGTGAATATTCATCACGTAATGTGTGTGACTCTGATTGGCTGACCCAGGTCACGAGAATTCTTTGACTGACAGGCATAATCAGGTAGGGGCGCTCAAGTTCCCATTGCAGCTGTTCTGTCTAACTCGCGCGGTCGTTTCGAAATTTCTTTTGGTCGAAACAAACAGTAATAAAACCGTTATTTCTAATATGCTGACTGTTATCAAATGATAACAGGCATGTCTCACAAACGATATCAGCATTCGCCTAAAAGGCTCATGCTTGATATCTTTTTTCTCGACATGCCTGGTATCATTTGCTAACAGTCAGCATATTAGAAATAACTCATACTATGGGAACAGGAAGAGTATTTACACTGAATTGATATTACAGTATTTGTTGTTTTTCAGTTAAATATCCAAAAACAGTTCTCTGCGATGGAGGTATTTGGTATCAAAATGATATTTCCTCTCTCTCTCTCTCCCTTTCACTCTCTCTCTCTCTCTCTCTCTCTCTCTCTCTCTCTCTCTCTCTCTCTCTCTCTCTCTCTCTCTCTCTCTCTCTCTCTCTGTCCACCTCTCTGTCTATATCTCTCTCTGTCCATCTCTCTATCTCTCTCTGTGTCCATGGCATCTCTCTCTCTCTCTCTCTCTCTCTCTCTCTCTCTCTCTCTCTCTCTCTCTCTCTCTCTCTCTCTCTCTCTCTCTCTCTCTCTCTCTTAGCATGTTCATGGATGTTTCCATGGAGATGGATCTACCACGCATTCCACTGTCTCAAAAAAATGTACTGTCTGTCCTTGACGGCATTTCTTGATGACGCTATTTATAAATGACATCATGCGCTTGTAAGTGAAGAAGAAGCGATGTGTTGACTGAGTGAATTTTCTCTCCGTATTTTAAAACGATAAATATGTCACTCGGGTTGTTGTTGTCGGTGTCGGTGGTGATGGTGGCGGATGTCGTGGTAGAGGATGATGTTGTCGTCGTAGTGGTCAGATAGCGGCAGGTTGTAAGGACAGGTATTGCTGAGTTTCAGTAAATGGAGTCAAAAAAAGGCTGAATTTTTGTTCAACGCGTTGTTGTTGTTGCTGCTTTTTAGCATATAAACACCTCATGTCCCTAATAGGCTCTTGTTCCTGTGAGGACGTTAAATTTAAATTGGTCAGCCGTTGTTGTTGTTGCTGTTGTTGTTATTGTTGTTGGTGTTGTTATTGTTGTTGTTGTTAGACATCGTTGGACGTTGCGGGATGTGTAGTTGAGACAGGTGGTGGGGTGGCGGTGACGAGATGTGGGTGTCACTCAGTGTCGCTGACGCTGTAAGAACCTTCACCCAGATCACCTGGGCCGTGGACCGCGACATGGATCTCAGGCGGCCGGTACGGTCAGCATTACCACCACGGCCCAGGTAGACGACGACGTGTCTCTCCAAGCCCCATACTGTGTTCTCATTGGCCACCGTCACCGCCTCGTCTCGACCCCTATCTGCCGCTCTCTGTGTGGGACCTGACGTCGTTTCCGCCAGTGCAGCGACCAGCATCTCTACTTCGATTCAAGCCTTTTCGGAAAAAAGCAGTTTCTTACTTAAATTCAAAAGGGACGTTTTAGGTGAGTACTTTGGTTGGGAACCATCAGATGCAGGGGGGGTGGTGGTAATAGTTGTACATAATTGTTAAACCCCAAAGAGATGAGGTTCGTGAACTTATGAGGGAATTGGTTGCTGATGCCGTATAATGTCCTCTCAAAGTATTAGGCTAACAGGGACCGTCATCGCTGTGGATAAAAGTTAAACCCCAAAGACATGAGGTTCGTGAACTTATGAAAGTATAGGTTGATGCCTTATGCCTTCTCAAAGTATTAGGTTATCTGGGACCGTCTTCGTTGTTCATAAATGTTAAACCCGTAATACCTGAGGTTTGTGAACTTACGAAAGTACAGGCTGCTGGTTTGCTGTGTCCCCTCCACCTATTAAGCTTAACCGGACCGTATGGAAATACGAAAGAATCTTTCTTTTAATACAACGTTATCCTTCACTACACACGCCAACACGCACCCGCAAAGCCAGCGCTGTATACGGACTTCTGTTTCTATCCTGTAGGTAAAAGGAGTCACATTTTAGCTTCTGTTCCTCAAGACCCACAGGATGCCACCCCCCCCCCTCCCCCTAAAAAATAAATAAATACACACTTACAAAAACATCAACAGTAATAGCTGCCCCAAGTCTGTCAACCTAAAACCAAAACACGTCATAGGTATAGGTATTTAGATAAGCTGGCTAGGAATTTTGCGTTAACCCTGATGACTGGTGCATGACTGTGTGGTTGTTAACACGCTTCCAACAGGGAGGAGATGATATTTAACGACAATTTAAGTGAAGGGATTAACACACCTTCATCTATAAGCTTATGGAAGGGATCAACACACCTTCATCAATAAGCGGATGGAAGGTATTAACACACTCTCATTCAAAAGTGTATGCCCTCCACCACGTGCGGTCGGTTTAGCATTGATGTTAAGATTTTCACGAAATAGATTAATTCGTGCTTTCTTTAATCCTTTGAACTTGATGTTGAACCGGCTTGGATTAGACACACGAGTTGGTTTAAACACGATGCGTCGATTGTAATGAATAATTGTTGTGACAGCCAACTCATCCCAGCAAGCAGCCAGGTTACTGATTTCTGGTCTGTGTCCAAGAGGAGGGATGGGTTAACCCTGCGTGAAAGACCGGCCAAAATGGTCACCCCAACTGTTTCCATAAAAAGGGAGTTCGTTATCAAACCAGCATTGACATTTTGTATAGTTAAATCTACAAACTGTTGCAAGATAACATGGATCGATAAAAGAAGGTTTAAAATGTCCACCAAACTGTTTTAAGATCATCAGTATAAAGCCTTGACCTTAATAAAGCGTTTTAAAAAGCGAAAACCGGGACTTTTTTGTTCGTGCGTGTGTGAGTGTATGTGTGTGTGTGTGTGTGTGTGTTTGTTTGTGTGTGTGTGTGTGTGTGTTTGTGTGTGTGTGTGTGTGTGTGTGTGTATATACTACTACTACTACTACTACTACTACTACTACTACTACTACTACTATATATATGTACTACTACTACTACAACTACTACTACTACTACTACTACTACTAATACTAATACTACTACAACTACTACTAATACTAATACTACTGATTCTAAAACTACTACTACTACTACTACTACTACTATATATATGTACTACTACTACTACTACTACTACTAATACTAATACTACCACTAATACCACTTCTACTGATTCTAAAACTACTACTACTACTACTACTACTACTATTACTGCAACGACATCAGCAACAATAACAGCTACAGTAAGATCGACAACAACATTAACTACAACAAAACGTTCACAATCAATCAAAAATAGTAATGGAGAGACACCCAGACAGACAGACATACGCATCTCTTGCTTGTGTATGTGTGTGTTTTACAAAGCATCCAATACTCATGCCTCGACGGACGTAACAACAACAACAACAACAACAATAATAATGTTGTGTGTGTGCGTGTGCGCGCTTGTGTGCGTGTATAAGTGTGCGTGTGTGTGTGTGTGTGTGTGTGTGTGTGTGTGTGTGTGTGTGTGTGTGTGTGTGTGTGTGTTACAGCAACCCATTATACATGCATGCATTGACGGAAGAAAAAGATAGCAACTACAAGATGAGCAACAACAATAAGATGAACAACAACAACTACATGAACAACAACAACAACTACTGCTACTAGTCTACTGCAACAATATTAGCAATAAAAACAGTTGCAGTAATATCGACAAAAAACGCTATCACTTTTGAATGTTTTGTTTTTGTAATTGAGTGGGGGGGGAGTACCATATAGGTCTTGGGGGGGGGGGGGGGTACCATGTAGGTCTTGGGGAATAGAAGCTGAAATCTGACTCCATTTACCTAGATGAGATAAGCAGTAGTCCTTATGCAGCATAGGCTTTGCGTGTGTGTGCAGGCGTGTGTAGTGGAGGATAACGTAGTATTAAGACCAGAGATCTTTTGTATTTCTACACGGTCCCGTTAAGCCTAATAGGTTGAGGGGACAGAGCAATTAAACCAGCAGCCTGTACTTTCGTAAGTTCACGAACCTCGTGTATTGGGAGTTTAACTATTATGTACAATGATGACGGTCCCTGATAGCTTAATACTTTGAGAGGACATTAGGAATCACCAACCTATACTTCCATCAGTTCACGAACCTCATGTCTTTGGAGTTTAACGTTTATGTACAACTATTAACCCCATGGTTCCCGACCGCAATGCACGCCTAAAACGTCCCTTTTAAATTTGAGTGAGAGACTGTTTTTTTTCGAAAAGGCTTGAATCGACGCTCAATGTGTGATGCCCCGAGGCCATGAGCCAAGAAAGCTATGCCCATTCAACGCTCAATGTGTGATGCCCCGAGGCCATGAGCCAAGAAAGCTATGCCCATTCAACGCTCAATGTGTGATGCCCCGAGGCCATGAGCCAAGAAAGCTATGCCCATTCAACGCTCAATGTGTGATGCCCCGAGGCCATGAGCCAAGAAAGCTATGCCCATTCAACGCTCAATGTGTGATGCCCCGAGGCCATGAGCCAAGAAAGCTATGCCCATTCAACGCTCAATGTGTGATGCCCCGAGGCCATGAGCCAAGAAAGCTATGCCCATTCAACGCTCAATGTGTGATGCCCCGAGGCCATAAGCCAAGAAAGCTATGCCCCTTCAACGAAAAAAAAGGGCGCAGAAAGTAAAAAGCCAGTATAGCTCCGTGGCATAGGGCCGACTCGCCGATCACTTGAAGTGACAAGCCAGTATAGTATAGAGTAAAGCACTTCAAAGGAAAGTGCGCTTTTCTCGTCAAACTTGTAGAGTCTTTAACAATGGAAGGATACATCTTTAAATGGTAGTCGTCACACTTTTTGTGTTTATATGAACACTTTTTTTTTATTGATGCCATAGGATAATTGTATGGATTGATTTCGTATGAACATTTTTAAATGTGATACTCCCTGTTCCATTTATTCATAACACATAATATACATTACTTTTACGCCTGTGATTATACCCCATGACTGTATACTTGGAGGCTAATGCAGTCATTGTACCAGTGTATTTCAAGTGTGACCACCGTCCCCACCTACCTGCCCTCCCCCCTCCCCCCCTCCCCCCAACCTTATAGTTATCCACTCCCCCCATGTCCGTTCAACCCACCCAACGTATTGTCTATGTATGTGTCTGGTCTAGGTATGTGCGGGTGTATGCGCGAAGACAATCATATCTTATGCTTGTAAACTCGGTATATGCTGTATGGTATGTTTATGTGTATAAAAAAAGAAAAGAAGAAAAGGAAGAAAACAAACACACAATGGAAGGAAATGACCTTGAAATGATAGTCGTCACACTTGTACAGTCTTTAATAATGGAAGGATATCGATATCATCTTTAAATGGTAGTCGTCACACTTGTACAGTCTTTAATAATGGAAGGATATCGATATCATCTTTAAATGGTAGTCGTCACACTTGTACAGTCTTTAATAATGGAAGGATATCGATATCATCTTTAAATGGTAGTCGTCACACTTGTACAGTCTTTAATAATGGAAGGATATCGATATCATCTTTAAATGGTAGTCGTCACACTTGTACAGTCTTTAATAATGGAAGGATATCGATATCATCTTTAAATGGTAGTCGTCACACTTGTACAGTCTTTAATAATGGAAGGATATCGATATCATCTTTAAATGGTAGTCGTCACACTTGTACAGTCTTTAATAATGGAAGGATATCGATATCACCTTTAAATGGTAGTCGTCACACTTGTACAGTCTTTAACAATGGAAGGATATCACCTTTAAATGGTAGTCGTCAAACTTCCACAGTTTTTAACAATCGGAGGATATCAATTTATCATCTTTAAATGGTAGTCGTCAGACTTTCCCAGTCTTTAACGATAAAAGTATATCCCCTTTCATGGGTTGTCATGAGCCTTTGTGGCAGATATATAAGAGAGAGCTCCCCCAGTAAAGTCAACCGCTACAGCCAACAAGAAGTCAACCGCTACCGCTAACGAGAAGTCAACCGATACCGCCAACGAGAAGTCAACCGCTACAGCCAACGAGAAGTCAACCGCTACCGCCAACGAGAAGTCAACCGCTACAGCCAACGAGAAGTCAACCACTACAGCCAACGAGAAGTCAACCGCTACAGCCAACGAGAAGTCAACCACTACAGCCAACGAAAAGTCAACCGCTACCGCCAACGTTTGATAGGTATTACAATTGTAAGACTAGTCTTTTTTCTTGTGATCCAAATCCCATGAACTAAATGTTTTGACATCGATTTACGTAAGTTATTTGTTTTATTTGTTAGATAAAACTAAACACGTGACTACTATTGAGCGAGGAATTGTTATGTTGGATTTACAAGCATATGTTGCAGAGTTCATGCTTAACATGTTTATGTTTTAGAACAGCACTAAACATCTTTCGGTTAATGTGTAGACCGACTATTGTGATCAGTGTCCGAGCTTGCGTGTAAACGCCCCAAAAACGAAATTGTTGTTTTTTCAAAAGGCAAAATACGAAAATTGTCATTATCTAAATATTCAGATAAAACAACTGGTTTAGTGTTTGGTTGGAAATATTGAGTTTTATTGTTTAATTATAATCAAAAGTTTATATAATACCACCTTTCGAGCAATGTTTAGATCTGTAGACAATTGTCGCAGTCCATATATATTCAAGTTGAATTGTTTGATAGAATAGTTGCATCAATTTTGTTATATGGTTAAGAAGTATTAGGCCCAAATTTAGTTAATTTAGCAACAAACTTACAGCTTAGTTTTCATACGATTATTTTGAATTTAATAACATCGATCCCAACGTGTTTGGTTTTGAGTGAATAAGGCACATTTCTGTGAGATATCCAAGTTAAAGATAAAATATCCAGTTTTTTTGTTCAAGTTAGTGGACTTTTATAATAGCAATAAATTTGCCAATGTATTGTACCAGTTTTTTTGTGCTTTTTTTTGCATCGGGTTTATGTGCGCCTTGAGTCGCCTTTTGGTGAAAAATGCCCGCGTTATAAATGTATGTATTATCATTATTATTTAAGTTATTGAGACATCACAGTGCACTAAGAGATTTATAAAGCAAATCGAGAACATTAATTATTGAACGAAGCGCAAAGCGCCTAAATGGCGGGGTAAAAACGGCCATACACGTAAAAGCCGTGGGAGTTTCAGCCCATGAACGAACAAACAAAGGGAACATGTCAATACGTCCCAATACCATTACGTCCCAGTAAAAAACAAAAAATTAAACGAAGCGCAAAGCGCTGAGTTCAATATTTATTTTCAAGATTTGATCTATAAATCTCTTAGCGCACTGTGATTATTTCAATAACGATATCGTCAGTTACGACAATAGATTAGAACTTTTGAAAAGGCTCATTTTTCTGCCAGCGTTTGGATAAATTGTGGACAGGTCGAGTTAGATCTACTTGTGTATGCACAAAACTTTGCTGCGTGCTCAGCGTACTACGACGTATGCCAGCGTGCTTCAGCGTCCTCTTAACGTATACAAAACGTACCCATAACGTATTCGACGTACGCCAGCGTACTTATTCAAATACTTATTCAAATGTCCCATACGTCGGCATACGCAGGCGTTAAAACGGTCGTGTGACAGGGCCATTAACGCTTTGATACCCATTTTTCTACGTTCGTGATCACTTGAAATGAATACTGAAAACATAAGTGTTTAAGGTAGTGACTGAATGTATGTAAAGGTAAAAAATTTCAGAAATAAATGCATAATCAAAATAATTGATTTCGACATCAAAGCGTGTAACATACAATCTTGCACACGTTTGCTTTAGTAGTGGCAAAGAAGGAATGCGTGTGACATCGTCTTTTGTTTCATATTTATTTTTGACCAAGGCCGAAGGCCGCGGTCAATAGATATGAAACAAACGTCGATATGCGCCCAGAGGACCGACAAAAAAGCTGGTTTGACAACAAACCACCAAACATTGTTTTTGTCATCATTTTGGTAGTGAGAAAATAAGTGCCAAATCAACACACGGAGCCATGCTTTGAAACACGAGTTCCGTTTTGATGATACATGGTTTGGGGCCCCAGCACGTTGTTGTAATCACAGCTGGCGTGTGAAAGCAACTTTCTGTGTTTTGAGTTAATCAAATGTTGGGATAAATTTGTCAGGTTTGAGGATGCACAGTTCTGTAGGTTCCTCTCAGTATTCCACCCCCTCGGTTTTCAGTTGTAAATATTAAGTTTAATGATCGAATGTGGAAGCTACGTTGGGTCAAAGGTCACAGAAGATTTGCGTCGTGTAGAGAAGGAAAGAATTGCGATCTTGTTTCCGACTCATTGCATCTTTGTTTTTCATTAGACCTGTCATTCTGCTTGCTCAGCTTTGTTAGATGTTTGCATAATTATCTTGTATCGATAAACGTCTTGTGCACGGGTCAACATTTGTGTGTCAGGGGTCAATTGATTTGACTTGAACTTGACGTTCGTGGTTCTCCGAACGTCTTTGTATCGAAACACAGATACACGCACTCCATGACTTTGTAAGAAGACAAAACATATCGCTAGGTTTCATTTGTTTTTGATGAATGTATGACCTTCCATGAAGTAGTGTTGTTTTTTGTTTATTTTGCCAGTTTGCCAGTTCGTTTTTTAAACTTTGCAAAGCAGTGTCGTCTGTTTAGGTCTGGGGAAACGCCAATGAAAAGAGCCAAAGAATCCCCGAGCGTTTCTATTGGGTTTTCTTTTGATTATTAATGTATAACCTGCTTCCTGCAACTATGGTAACCGGGGATTTATTGCATGGGGAACATGAAATTTATTTCCCAGGTGTTTGTGAATGAAAACTCGTGAAAATGATGACAGTATTATTTGTTTAGGTCTTTTTATATATAAAAAAATATGATAATAATAAAGCTCGTCCTGTTAACAAATTTTGTGATTATGATCATTTAAATATTAATCCTGTTTGACATATTTCTGGTTATTATTTACAAAGTGGTGTACCATATTGTTACATGTCTATTTTGTTGTTTTTATTGTACTTTTTTTTTATATCAAATTCGTGCAACCCAAGCGGTTATTTAAAGTAAATACCGCCTTGCCGTGCATTAGTGCTTTCCAGCTTTTAAGTTAAAGTGGAATGATGTATGCATTCAAACAACATAAAATGTCAATATATTTACTGTCACATGAACTAAATGTTTTGACATAGATTTATGTAAGCTAATTTTTCTGTTGTTTTCCAGATTTTATTCCGAGACGAAAAGTTGAAATTGGAGGATGCATGCACGCTGTCTCTTTCTCTTTCTTCTCCTCATTTCGATAGCAGGTAAGAAAAATTTGCTAGAGTTGCTTCGCTTTGTCTGTCTGTCTCCATTTCCAGGGAATTGAAACTTGTGATTGTACGATTATACTTCTCATAGTTGTCTTTGTGTCAAGAAACATGCGATGTGGTGCCAACATTTGTTTTTAATTATTAATGTACAGTACCCGGCGAAAGAAACGCAACTCATTTGCGTCCACTGTTGCAAGTGATTTTTCATTTTGAAAATGTCGTAAGGTACATTAAAAAGGAAGACAGATTCGTGGAGGATAATGTACTGGCTGTACGATTAGTGCATATCATTTAATCCCTGCGCGTTGAATATGTGCGCGATATAAAGTGCATAAAAAAAATGATAAAATGATAAAAAACTAAAACATAAAATGCCTGCGCTTAGAACTGTACCCACGGAATACGCGCGATATAAGCCTCATATTGATTGATCATTTAATCGTTTTATTTGTTTACCTTTTCATAAACTGTGTTATACAGGGTAGGGGTCGATCGAGTCGTGATAGCAGGCGAACATGTCATTTTAGACACGCTACAACAGTCTTACTTTTTTTTTTAACAAGGTAAACACAAGAATCTCAAACAGAATGAGCCAGAGCGATGTTAAGATATCAAATAACCAAAGGGAAGTAATCGCTCTTTATGCATACGACATGTGTAATAGAGTAAGCGAGAGTTGTACGGAACCTTATCTCCTGGCATCTGAGAGAATAACAAGCATTGAAATGAACAAGCGACTTTCATCTGAGAGTTGTGGAGGAAATTAATCTTTTAACGGCACGGTAAGCCCCCCGTAAACCATAACAGATACTGTCAGGCTTTTACACACAGTACAAACACCCTTCCATTTAAACACTCACCGCTTGAGAACATCCTAGGTGCCCTCCGTAAAGAGTGAGCAATTTTCAAAGAATTTATTTTTGCTTGGTTTATCTTACCCCTGAGCCATCGTGAACCCGTGTGATCAAGTTTCTCTTTTTCACAATGTAGTCGTCAGTTAGTAATTTGAATGCGACTGTCTGTTAGCTTATCTGCAATAGCACGTTATTAAGCACCTCTGACTATGCACGAAACAAACGGCTGTGGTTCACAAGAACTCTATCGATGGCTTTTGACTGTTCAGAGGAACTGGCAATAGGTATAAACCGTCGTCTGCTACGAGAACCACGACTTTGGGTGACCCTTCTTCCGGGCTTTTCTTTTTTCAAACTTTCAAAACTTCGAATTGTACTGATCTTGTCTTGATGAAAAAAGAATTATTTTATGATTTAAGAACGTTTGTGTAACAAGCTGTCAATTTATTATTTAGATTTTAAAGGTTAGGTCTAGCGCCAAAACGCACCACGGTCCGATTGTCTCTGACACAATCGGATGAATGAATCCGCAAAATTAATTCTTTGAAAAATGCTCGCTCTTTACGTTGGGAACCTAGGATGTTCCCGTTTGGTGAGCGTTCAAATGGAAGGGTGTTTGTACTGTGTGTAAAAGCCTGACAGTATCTGTGATGGTTTACGGGAGGCTTATTGTGCCTTTAACCTGATCATTTAAATTGAATTATTCGCCAAAGCGTAACATAATTACGAAAATGAACATAAAGGACTGAGACGGTGTTAAAAAGGGTTGTTTGGGAAAAGCTCCTTCAGGCGAACATGTCACTTAAGCACGCTACAACATTCGTAAAAATGCAGATGTTTCAAGTGGGTATAGACGCATTTGGATGAAAATGAATTTCTCAACATGATCATTCCATTAGAATTATTCGCAAGAGCGTTACATTATCGCAGTTTGGGACAACGATCTTCAAAGTGACAGAGGACGTCTATTTCAGCACTGCGAAGCTGTACAAAGCTGCACATTTTAAGGACTTTGTTTGTTCGTTTGTTTGTTTATTGATGTGTGAGTGTGTATCGATGTGTCTGTGTGTGTATTTGTGTTTATGAGTGTGTATGTATGTGTTAGGGGGGTGGGACGTATGCGGTTGGCTTTATAGTACTTTCTCACGAATCTCAACGCTAACAGGTCATTGGTTAAAATAAAAACTTTAAAGGCACAGTGCAGCTCACAGCCTTCGTTTTGCGTTTTTGTTGCAGCTGAGTGCATTTACAGTTCAAAAATCCTCCTATGGTAGTAAAACAAACCCAAAACTGCCCAACGACGACATCTGTGAAGCTCGACAGTTGGCTTGTTCACTCGAGTGCATAAATTAACCTAGTTATTACGTGGTATTTGGTCGGAGTTCGATTCAACTGAGTGATTCCGGCCTCCATTTTGTTTTACACAAACTCATGATGATGTCTGACATAGTTTGCTACTAGTGACGTGTCTTTTTGTGCATGATGTGGTGACCTGATCTAAATTTAGATTCAAAAAATAGGTCAAGACCAGCCGGGACCGAGTCCGAAATTAATTCGTAAAAAAATCGCAGCTCTTGACTCTTTGGGTGCAAGTCAATGAAACTCGGTAGTTCTTCTAACGGATAGCTGCCTGAGGTATGACTAAAAGCCCCAGGGGCTCCGTGCACCTGGATTTAACAAGTTCAGTACCTTTAACAAAAAAGCGCAGAAATGTTTGTTTTTTAAATGGCATGTTCGTGTAGAACAGACACTTAGTCACAAAAAGCATCTTATTTTAAAACAAATCATAACTTCGATTCCGTGCGAAGGAGCTTTTTTTCCAAACAACCCGTTTTAACACCGTCGAAGTGAATTATGTATATTTTTGTAATTATGTTACGTTTTGGCGAATATTTCAAATAAAATGATCATGTTGAGAGATACATTTCCTTCACAACTCTCTTTACCTGGTTGGAAAATATGCATTTGTACGAATTTTGTAGCGTGTCCAAGTGACACGTTCGCCTAAAATCACGACTCGATTGACCCCTACCCTGTATAACACAGTTTATGAAAAAGTAAAAAAAGAAAACGATTAAATAATATGCACTAATTGTACAGCCAGAAAACAATCCTCCACGAATTTGTCTTCCTTTTTATATTTAGTCAAGTTTTGACTAAATATTTTAACATCGAGGGGGAATCGAAACGAGGGTCGTGGTGTATGTGCGTGTGTGCGTGTGTGTGTCTGTGTGTGTGTGTAGAGCGATTCAGACTAAACTACTGGACCGATCTTTATGAAATTTGACATGAGAGTTCCTGGGTATGAAATCCCCGAACGTTTTTTTCATTTTTTTGATAAATGTCTTTGATGACGTCATATCCGGCTTTTCGTGAAAGTTGAGGCGGCACTGTCACGCCCTCATTTTTCAACCAAATTGGTTGAAATTTTGGTCAAGTAATCTTCGACGAAGCCCGGACTTCGGTATTGCATTTCAGCGTGGTGGCTTAAAAATTAATTAATGACTTTGGTCATTAAAAATCTGAAAATTGTAAAAAAAAATAAATATTTATAAAACGATCCAAATTTACGTTTATCTTATTCTCCATCATTTGCTGATTCCCAAAAGATTTAAATATGTTATATTCGGATTAAAAACAAGCTCTGAAAATTAAATATATAAAAATTATTATCAAAATTAAATTGTCCAAATCAATTTAAAAACACTTTCATCTTATTCCGTGTCGGTTCCTGATTCCAAAAACATATAGATATGATATGTTTGGATTAAAAACACGCTCAGAAAGTTAAAACAAAGAGAGGTACAGAAAAGCGTGCTATCCTTCTTAGCGCAACTGCTACCCCGCTCTTCTTGTCAATTTCACTGCCTTTGCCATGAGCGGTGGACTGACGATGCTACGAGTATACGGTCTTGCTGAAAAATGGCATTGCGTTCAGTTTCATTCTGTGAGTTCGACAGCTACTTGACTAAATATTGTATTTTCGCCTTACGCGACTTGTTTTTTTATGTACCTTATCTCGTTCATATTTTACGACATTTCGAAAATGACGAAAAATCACTTGCAACAGTGGGCTCGTACGAGTTTCTTTTGCCGAGTACTGTACATGTATATTAATGAAAATGACAAAAAATCACTTGCAACAGTGGGCTCGTACGAGTTTCTTTTGCCGAGTACTGTACATGTATAATGAAAATGACGAAAAATCACTTGCAACAGTGGGCTCGTACGAGTTTCTTTTGCCGAGTACTGTACATGTATAATGAAAATGACGAAATATCACTTGCAACAGTGGGCTCGTACGAGTTTCTTTTGCCGAGTACTGTACATGTATAATGAAAATGAACATTAAACTATTCTTATCTTAACTTATCTTTTTGACAGAGTACCAGTTTTTCCATTCTTTCAATAGACTGAATGGGTAAACTAGGGCGAGAGAGGAAGTGTGTCTGCCTATGTGTGTGTGTGTGTGTGTGTGTGTGTGTGTGTATGTGTGTGTATGAGTGTATGTGTGTGTGTGTGTGTGTGTGTGAGCGTGTGTGTGTGTGTGTGTGAGCGTGTGTTTGTTTGTGTGTGTGTGTGTGTGTGTGTGTGTGTGTGTGTGTGTGTGTGTGTGTGTGTGTGTGTGTGTGTGTGTGTGTGTAGATTGATTCTGAGGAAACTATTGAAAACTCTCGAAACTTTACATACAAATTATTCTAATAGTATCCCGTGATATGTTTTATTTTATTTCGATAACTGTATTTGCAAAACTGGCTCCGTCCATACAAACCTTCGTCGTGTAAACTGCCAGTTTTAACGAACGCATCTACGTCTTCGCGTTGTGATTTGGGCAAAGAGGTTTGTGCGTATTAATAATTGAAAACGTTTTGAAAACTACTAGAAGGTTGCTGAAATTGTTTTCTCCTTTTTGGTTGTAGGGAGGAGTTTGATTTATTCTGACGCCCGTGTGTACCATGCTTCCAGGCGACTTAACGCACTTGAAAAGCTGAATCGACGCAACAGAGATTCGGGACGTGAGTATAAGTGTAAACACACAGACAGACAAACATGCAAACAAAACAAACAGACAGAGTGGAACCTATACAACCCCAAATATATAAAGGAGTAGGATACTTCGATCGACCGGCGCTTTGATACACTTGAAGTTCACAGCCTGCCTGTAGTAAACCAGGTCGATACATTATTGAAACAAGTTTAACAACCCAATGTAATGTATTCAATAGTCAAATGTTCGATGGTGCAATGAGACTTATTCAATAGTACAATATGACGTATTTGATGGTGCAATGCGACGTATTCAATGGTGCAATGTGACGTATTTAATGGTACAATGTGACGTATTCAATGGTGTAATGGGACTTAACCCATTACCCGCCTCTTTGTCTCTGGTAGCTGAGGAGGTGAATACGCTGCATAATCCATAGTTACCAGTGAATAATCTATGGTTACCGTAGCATTTTCCCAGTTTGTTTGCAAGAACAATATATATATTCATCAGCAAACAAGATTAGTTGCCTTTCTAAAAATTATTTATTAGAAACACTGTTGAGTCATTGTTTTTTTTAAATAGAAGTGACGAAATGCATTTCAAACGATACATGTACACTTGCTAAACTAGGACAACAATGTAACATTATGTTTTACCAAGCAATTACAAATTAATCTCAAAAACAGATTAATTTTCAGAAAAAAGGAAAACAAAGTATGTTTGTCCATGCCCATCGGGAACGTTTAGAGTCATTCGGCTCATGACAATCTCGTTAGTTTAAGTACTGCTGACAAGTTTCGGTATTTATTAACTATCCAAACTGTGCCGTTGAAGCACCACAATTACACGTAGCGGTTAATATTCAATCTGAAAGTGTCTCCGGCACTCAGCCTCGGGTCAAAGGTCACTGTGTAGTGTTCAATGCGAGTTATTCTCGAACGAACTAATCGTGGATCAATTTTAGCAGAAAAGTCATTATCTAACGTAGTTTTTTTTTGACAAGCAAAAACTATCAATGAAAATATAGGCATTCTGTGTTATCAATTTAGTGTTGTTCAAATTCAGTAATTCATGCGGGGAAGAGAACTAGCTTCGCGCATGAATATTGTGATGTAAAAGATCTCGGCGAGAGGAAAAGATGCCAGAGCAAATTTGTTTTGAAAAAGTTAAGGTTGTTGATGAAAACGTCGTGGTCAAGGGATAAATAGCTTACACACCTCGTCCTGAACAGCTTGCATATTTTCCCTCGGGTAGATTTTCCTGTATTCTCGAGCCAAATCGACCCTCGGGAAAGTATGCATGATATTCAGAACTCGGGGTGTGTAACTTATATGTATTCAATGGTGCAATGTGACGTATTCTATTGTGCAACATGACGTATCGTGTGTCCGCAGACACGCTGTCCAAGATGAAGAGGTCTTTTGAAGAGATTGCCAGGGAGGTGTCACAGATGTAGGTTGGTAAGTGCTTTGTCGAGTAGTGTTGGCTCACAGGGGTCTGGGTAGTGTGAGGTCTCATTTCAGAGAAAATAAATCCGATTTTCATAATTATACTTTAGGCCCAAAAAAAAAAATTGTCTGTTTAGGGTAACCCGACCGACCCTATCGATTTGGCGCCGACCCAAAAACTTTTTTTTGATTTCAAAAAAAAAAAGAAAAAAAAAGAGGTAAAAATGCTAAAAAGAGACATTTGGCGTTTCATTTACACACACACACACACAAAAAAAAAAAAAAAAAAAAAAAAACCTACCTACCTACCGACCCTACTTTTTTTGGTCATGTTACCCTAAACAGACATTTTGGTTTTTTTGGCCTTACACATATATATAATTATATACGTTCACTGTAACATTTGACAGTTGTTTTTATATCAAATATCACTCCCCCCAAAAAATGTGTATCCTGTCACGACTATATCGCTTGGCTGCTTTAAACCCAAAGGGAGGGAACTCTTTCAGGAAGAGTTAGCCCTCCAAAACCTACCAACCAACCCGTTACAGTTAAACTGATGAGATCATGATCTGTTTGTTCACACATTCGCTGCTATGGTGCCTGCCAGTCAAGACTTAAGACTTTACTGTCCTCATGAAAACAAGACAAATTGCCTCGCAGTGTGAGTCCAATACAGACATAACATATATTACAACAAGTTATTAAGGATTAAGGATTGCCCCAAAAAACACGAATATATAGCACGTTTACTAAGTAAGCATCCAAGATTCCCAAGCAGCCACTAGCGTGACACACACAAACACACACTGACACACACAAACACACACTCACACACACACACACACACACACACACACACACGTCGCACACGTCGCACACACACTGACACACCCACTCACACACACACACACACACACACACACACACACACACACACACACACACACACACACACACACACACAAACGAAAAAAACAAACTGACACACACACCAACAAACCAACCGACATGAAAACACGCACACATACAGGGATGTGTGCCTAACAGGAGATGGAGGCGGCACGTAATTCAGACTGCTATCACTATAGGTCGGGGTTGTGAGCTGCCTGACTGCAGACGGCAGGAACGAGTCCAGGAACCGCTTTAAGCAACACTGGATATGAATGAGTACCCAAGGACATCTTAAACGGAAACCACATAAAGCGTTTTAAAGAGCGAAACAGCGAGTTTTTTGTTCGTGCGTGTGTGTGTGTGTATGTGCGCGTGTACGTCTGTGCCTCTATGTGTGTGTATGTGTGGTGTGTGTAGTGTGTGTGTGTGTGTGTGTGTGTGTGTGTGTGTGTGTGTGTGTGTTTTAAAATAATCAATCATACCTGCATCGACAGATGTAACAACAACAACGACAACAACAACAACAACAAACTTTCTCACATATTTAGAATTAGTGATGGACAGACACTGAAACAGCCATGCAAACAGTCAGTCAGACACACACGTTGTGTTACAAGCTGTCAATTTATTATTTAGATTTTAAAAATTAATTCGTGCACCAAAACGAAGCGTCCGATTTGTCTATTGGTAAATTCGGCTGACCAGAAATAAGGCCACAAAAAAAAATTGTCTGTTTAGGGTAACATGACCAAAAAAAGTAGGGTCGGTAGGTAGGTAGGTTTTTTGTTTTGTTTTGTTTTGTTTTGTTTTTTGTTTTTGTGTAAATGCTATGTTGGCTGAACATTCACTTCTTATATTTGATGAATACATGTTTCAAAACTAACGTATAAATAAAACAGAGAGAAAGGGAGAGAAAGAAACGCCAAATGTCTCTTTTTAGCATTTTTACCTTTTTTTTTTTTTTTTTTTTTTGAAATCAAAAAAAAGTTTTTGGGTCGGCGCCAAATCGATAGGGTCGGTCGGGTTACCCTAAACAGACAATTTTTTTTTGTGTGGCCTAAATACATCTTTAAAAAAAAAATGCTCACTCTTTACGGAGAGCCCCTAGGACTTTCTCAAGCGATGAGTGTTTAAACGAAATGATGTTAGTACTGTGTGTTAAAAGCCAGACAGTGTCTGTGACCAGAAACTGATGGTTTACATGAAGCTGATTGTGCCTTTACCACATTCTCATCATTGCACCAAAACTAATTGCACCAAACTTATTCATTGGCAAATCTTGATTAGAGCATGCTTCAGCACTGATCCTTCAAATCTTGTTACAAAAGTTAACTACACACATAAGAACAATACTATAAAACACTCCTATTAATTTTGTAATATCATTTTCATTGTGTGGTCTTTGTAATCCGATGTGTGTGTGTGTTAACTGCTCAGTGCGTGTGTGTGTGAGTGTGTGTGTGTGTGTGTATGTTTGTGTGTGTGTGTGTGTGTGAGTGTGTCTGTGTCTGTGTCTGTGTATGTGTATCTTCTCACATTTTCCATAACTACTGTGTCACAAAGGAGTTTGTACATTTGTATATAAGACACACGTCTTGGAAAATAACAAAATTCAGTCACACAGCATATTTTACAAACGTTTACACACCCTGTTCAGTTTTTACAAACTTTTAAGAACTCAAAAAGGGGAAGTAATTTTTTCTCAAGTTTAAAACTTCTAAAGACTGCATGTGCAAAACTTGCAATAACATGTGCTCCAAATTATAATCAAATTACACTTGATCATAACATGATTTCACCGGAGATTTAAAACAAAAAGTGTAATGCCCAACCGCAACTTTCACAGAATCAAACACATACACTTTTACAATTTAACCCATTAGCAATCAAATGCACTCCCAGGCATGAATCACAGTTGATTAAATCATCATCTAATGTGGAAACAAACTTCTGAATTGAATGTCCAGACACAATTAAATTTCACACAAACAAACGCCAAGAGTTTTACATACATGTCAATACGTCCCAATACCATTACGTCCCAGTACCATTACGTCCCAGTACCATTGCGTCCCAGTACCATTGCGTCCCAATACCATTGGGTCCCAGTATCATTGCGTCCCAGTACCATTACGTCCCAATACAATTACGTGCCATTGCGTCCCCGTACCATTAGGTCCCAATACTAGTGAATTTAATTTCTGAGATAAATTTATTACAAATCGTCTTCGGATTACACAATTTTTATTACAAAACGCGTTCAACACGATTTGTAATAAAAATTGTGTCGGTACATAGCAGTATTTCACAAATAAAAATAAAATAAAAAGATGTGTACCGGTTAGTCGAGATGAGGTGAAGTGGAAAAAAATAAAAAATAAATAAATAAATAAATAAATGTTTGTTCATGGGAGAAAAAAAATCCTTCACGATATAATCAGAAACTGTAAAGGATATTGCATGTCAGTTTGTTTGTTTTGAGGCGCTCCTTGCTTTCCTTACAGGTTTTCTGAGGTAACCATGTTCTTTCTTTTAAAATGAACTGAAGCACGCTAAGGCCAAAAAAAAAAATTGTCTGTTTCTGGTCACCCGACCGACCCTAAATTTCGGCGCCGACCCTAAACTTTTTTTTTCCAAACTCAAATTTTTTGGGTTTTTTTTGGTGGTAAAGGACAGGGTGAGAAAATTAACAACAAAAACGTATGAAAACGAAAGTCCGCTGACGATTTGTAAATGTGTTGAGTGTCTTGTCTCTATGTATAGTGAATCCAGTCTCTTTGCGCGATTTTTAAAGTTAGTTTTATTGGTCTACATTTGGGGTAAAAAAAAAAAAAAAAAAAAAAATAATAATAAAAATCCCGACCTACCGACCCTATTTTTTTTAACCATGTTACCAGAAACAGACAATTTTTTTTTTGGCCTAACCTAAACCGAAGTGTAAAATTAATATATGCTTTAGCGGTGCTCGACACAAAGAAAAATACCGAAACAGTACAGTACACCGCTTTGCATTCCACTGTATGTAACCGAGCATGACATGACTGAAGGCTTATTTACTGAGTAGACGATGTTTAAACCCGTTTCTGAGAAAAGCTAGACTGACTGTCCAGTCATCGAACCTTCAGCACATAGACACCGAGACACACAGATAGCGAAACCCATACACGCACAAATGTAGACACAGACACCTACATACATACGTACATAACACACACACACACACACACACACACACACACACACACACACGCGCGCGCGCGCGCGCGCGCGCGCAAGAATATACATACATGCACAATCAGTGACATAGACTAGTTCTACATGGGACGATGTTTCAATAACAAATTATTTCATTTTTCTTCCTGTTTAATGACTGAACAAACACAACCGTATCTTTAAAAATCAACAACTGCATATTCTGGTAAAATCCTGGTTCGTATACATGTACATGTTTAACATTTAACATATTACTCTGCAACCCTCCTGCGATCAAAATTCCTTTTGGATTCATAAATCGAAGACACTTGAATTAAATATTATTGGGCGAGAAACTGTTATGTTACTTTACATAAACAGGTACTGTAAGTAACACACGCCTAAAAAAAGGAACATTATAAAGGCCTTCAACTAGCTGTTCTTC
This sequence comes from Littorina saxatilis, assembly GCF_037325665.1. Classification (NCBI taxonomy): domain Eukaryota; kingdom Metazoa; phylum Mollusca; class Gastropoda; order Littorinimorpha; family Littorinidae; genus Littorina; species Littorina saxatilis. The sequence goes on from NC_090247.1 coordinate 58,080,598, forward strand.
TTTTCTTCTCCACGATCATCATCATTATCATCATCTCCACAATCATCATCATTATCATCATCTCGTCGTCGTCATCATCATCATCATCAACATCAACAACAACAACCAACAACAACAACAACAACAACATTTTTTTTTTACAAAACACAATAGAAAAGAGAAAAAATAAATGTGTCAAGTAAGTGCATAAGTATACAGGCTTCAACATTATTGCTACGTAAATGTATGCAATCTTGAAGCTTCAAATTACTCGGATAATATTATAAGGTAAGATTACTTATAAAATCCACTGTTCATTTTCATCCTTTCGCTGACCTACTCTGTCGTACAATATCCATGCCGCACACACACATACACAGACACACACACACACACACACACACACACAGACACACACACACACACACACACACACACACACACACACACACACACACACTGCCCACCGCAGCGTTCAAGCATTGCTCAAGTAACAATTGTGTTGGGACGTAATGGTACGGGGACGTAATGGGATTCCTTTATGGGACGTATCGAGATGCAATTTTCTTGGGACCTATCGACACGCAATTTTGTTGGGACGCAATGGTACGGGACGCAATGGCACTGGGACCCAATGGTATTGGGACCCAATGGGATTGCTTTATGGGACGCAATGAGACGGCATTTTTTTTGGATGCAATGGTACTGGGACACAATGGTACCGGAACGTATTGGCATGACCCCTAAAAAATGATTAGTACACGTGTAATAAATAATCAATGCACGTGTAATTAAATATAGGTGCGAGCTTGGGAACGACAGTTACGGTACACATGCACTTTTGTGCATCCGTGTGAACTCGTGGTACCTCTGTGCTATTAAGGATTCAAACCTGTACTATCGGGGATCCATTAAGGTTTCCGAGACTGAGTTTCATTTCTATTGAATTGGTCTCGCGGAATAGCCGATTCTAAAATTTGCATAGGTAAAACGATCGCTTTTTTGGTACAAGCCTCTGGAGTAAATTTTGTGATTAATGTTTTTGTGAACGGGAAACAATTGACAGGTGGCTTTATTCCATCTCCCTTTTTCCCTCCGCCGCGATGTAAATTTGAATAGTTGAAGGTGACGTTAGACACTAACTAAAGAAAGTGGGGCTGCCTGACACCCCTCGAGTTAAATATGTGTTAATCTTGTGACACCGGCGCGCAGGATGTGACCGCTAAAACTGTCTTTTGCTTGGGGTCTTGGAGTGAAGACAGCGTGTGTTTTGTGCGGCGTGTTTTTGATGCCGTTGTGACATGTCTGTCACGGGCTGCAATCTTTTCGGGATGTGAGAATTCTTTTGCTGGTAGGTTAATGCAATTTTCTTTCTGTAAATGGGTAAGCAGTGAGAAGAATAGTATGCTGCTTGGGGAAAGGATTTATTTGAATGTTCAAGTAGATTGTTTTGTGAGTTGGAATGTTTGGGAAGACTTTTGTTTGTTGAATGCTTTAGAAAACCGTTGTTTGAGACTGAGAGAACGGTATTATTTGGTAGGAATGATGTGTTTTGTTGTTCAACGAGTTAGCTTGTGGTATTTGAAATTGTTGATTTGTTTACGTATGTTTACGGCGTGCATTCTGTGGTTTGCAGGATGGTGGAGCGTGCGACGGGGTTTCTTTTTAGACAGGTTTTTTCTTTCTAGAGGGGTGTAGTTATTTCAGGTCTTTTCTTTTTTAGTGGGGCGTAGATTTGTTTTCGTAGACTAGGTTTTGTTAGTGAAGAGCAGTTAGTTTTAGTGGAGGGATCTTGGTCAGGTTTTGTTAGAGTTTTTGTAGATTTGGTTTTTTTTGAAGAATTGTTTTTAGGTTGTTTTTTTAGATTTCGTTTGTTTTAGATTAGAGTCTCATTGTTTTTTTGTTTTGTTTTTTTGGATTAAAGTTGAGAGTGAGGATTTAGAGTAGAGTGTAGTTTGGGGGAAGGATTTTTTATTTTTTTTATTCTCTTTTTGTACAGTTTTTTTTGGTTTTTTTTACATGAATATGCTGTACATTACAGGACATCACCTAACCGAAAGGACAGAATCATATAACAGAAAAGCACACTTGGACAATTACAACATACATGGGATGGGAAGATGGAATGGGGAGGGGGGGATGTTCAGTGGTTTGGTGGTCGCATTATCAAAAGGTTTTAAGAACGAAAAAACCTAAGGGTTACATCAAAACGTGCATATACAGGCGCCAATCCTTGTAGAATTTATCTACGGTATTATTCACAACTGCGTTATACTTTTCACAAATAAATCTTTGCTTAAAGTTTCTACTAAATGTCTGAAAATGAGGGGTCTTTTTGTTCATTTTGGAAATATATACATGGTGTTTGGCACAGATTAATAACACATCAAAAGCTTTATCGGTGACTACATTGTTCGCCACTCCAAGAAGAACCAGTTCTTTAGACAGTTTTAAATTGTCGCAATGGGTGCAGTTCGCCTTTAGCCAATTTACAAATTCTATCCAAAAAGTCTGCACTTTATCACACTCCCAAAACATATGTAAAAGGGTTTCTTCATTTCTACCACAAAATGTACACAATGACGTATCCACAATTTTTCGCAAAAATAGAAACCTTTCTGTGGGCAAAATTCTGTACAATAATCGGTACTGGAACCATCTCAGACAAGTGTCATTTGTTGTTTTAAAAACATGTTGAAAAATAGCCTTCTTATCTAACAAACAGTCTAAAGATTCAGACCATTTTTCGATACATTTTGGGACCGTAGTATGTTCAATCAGTTTTTTGTAAATAAGTTGTGTCTTACCTTTACAAATACATTTCCACACAATGGGCTCTGTCATAATAAAATGTTTATCAAATTCTAAGCCGATTTTTCTCTGATATTTCTTAACAGCCTGGATTACACCTTGATACAATACAAAATCGCCTCGCACATTTGGATATTTGATTTTAAACGCATTATAGGATAAGTATCCATTTTGTCCCAAAATATGACCAATCTGAGCTATTCCATTGTCGATCCAATTTTGAATGTACACTGTCTTTTTTATCTCTCCGAATATTAACATTATAATGTAAACATTCTGATACAAAATCGTTAAAGGTTATAGGGTCACATTTTCCATGTAGTTTCTTATAATGTTTAAAAACATTGGTCCAAAATGGGTTTTCCATTCTCTGCATCAAAACATTTGCAAATTCCTCTCCTCTCATATTAATTGTTGTAACAGATGGACATGCTTTAAACAATAGTCTTGATATTAATCCAGTAAGACCATCAACTCTTTTTAACCAAACAATTTTTAGAGATGACAGAAAACTTTTCACGTCAATCATCTTTAATCCTCCATCTTCATAGGGTTGGGTGGGGTGTTGCAGGTAGCTTTGTTTCCTCCTTGGGGATGAAGCTACCAGGGGAAGGGATTGTGTTGGAGGTGCGGGTAGAGGGGTAGCCCTCCCGGTGCTCCCCCTTGGACCTCCCTAGTCTAGGACCCTGGGTCTTCGCGAGGTGGCCATTGTGGCGTAATCCCTCCGGACTAGCATAACGTTTCCCTATCCCAAGACCGACCGTGCGTGGTCTATGACCACATCCTCTACGAGGTGACCCTATCAACTAGGCAGCGAAAGCCCCTAGGCGAAACACGGCGGATCTAGAGGAGAGAACCTCGATAAAAAATTTGAGCTGCCATGAAGACGGAGCATGTTGGCTGAGGACAGCGGGCAGACCTTCTGTGCCGACACCCATCTACAGGAGAAAACCAGGCATGCACGCATCAAACCCAACATGGCCATACAAACGGCCATAGGGTTGGGTGACCGTAGTTCTTTTAATTTTATCTCTTTTTCCATCCCAAAGAAATTTGAAAAAAATATTATTTAACTCCATCATAAACTGTTCGTCTGGATCAGGTAAATTAGTAAACAAATGTGTCAATTTGGAAATAGCCAAGGTTTTTAGGACTGTTATTTTACCAAAGGGTGTCAGGTTCCTTCTGGTCCATGAATTCAGAAGTTTTTGAATTTCCTTTAACTTATTTCTATAGTTAAGAAAAACAACCTCGGATACATTCACCGAAAAAATAACGCCAAGTGCTTTAAAATTATCCGGGTTCCAGGTAAAATTCATATCAGGCAAAAATCTTCTTTTGCAAAACTTTAAAGGTCCTAACCAAACTACAATTGTTTTATCATAGTTCATTCTCAGACCTGACAGTGATGCAAAATGTTGCAACACTTTTATACTTTCGCAAAAAGATTGCTCTGTACCATCAAGAAACAGACTGGTATCATCGGCGAATTGTGACAATAAAATATTTTCGCCAAGAATATTCATACCACCAATCTTTTTGTTCTGGCGTACCATAAGAGACAATATTTCAGCACAAATCAAAAATAAATAAGGTGACAGCGGATCCCCTTGCCGGGTGCCTCGACCTACATTAAACCATGCTGAATACCGACCATTAACTGAAACACAGGACTTAATTTTGCAATAAAAAGTAAAAATCCATCGTTTCATGTCATTTCCAAAGTTAAATTTGCTCAAAGATTTTTCAATAAATGACCAGGCAACACTGTCGAAAGCCTTTTCAAAGTCGACCATCAAAAGTAGGCCAGGTATATTATGTTTATTTGAGTAGAACAGGGTATCATATATTAATCTGACGTTTTCACGTTGGGGGAAGGATTTAGTGTGTTTTTAAATGGTAGCTTTAGAGGGAGAATTTAGAATGTAGTTTTAGAGTGAAGAGTTAAGAGCGTTGGTTTTTTTTTGGAGTTGTTTAGTCCCATAGTAATACATTGAAAGTTTTGTATTTGAAAGTAAACCCCCGTTATCCCACACATTCCCCATTTCATCGTATGGAATAAAAGAACCTGGTTAATATAACTTGTGTCGTTTGCTTGAGTGTTTGAGCTCGGTAAGAAAGAGGAAAGTAAATTGGCACTCGGTTACATAGGTTACACACTCCGAGTTCTGATTATCTTGCATATTTTCCCGAGGGTCGATTTTCAGGTATTACCGAGCCTTTGGCGAGGTAATACATGAAAATCGACCCGAGGGAAAATATGCAAGATATTCAGGACGAGGTGTGTAAGCTATTTATCCCATTACTCCGACGTTTTCATTAAAAACACTTACCTTTTCCACTAAAACCTGCCCGTGCCTGTTTTCAGCTTGCCAAAAGCCTCCGCAGTCGAAATTCATGTCAATGAATTCATGCGCAAAGCTAGTTCCCATTTGTCAGCATAATGGACGGCGTCATTCGACTTGTATGTGGACATTCAGTCATTCATATTGCTTATAAAAAGGTCTGCGGTCTGCTTTTACATTTTGAAAGTCATTTTAAAATATCCCTGTGTATATTTGACATCGGCTTTCGTTATATTCAATTCGGCATACCGGGTTTATATTTTTACCAGAATTTCGCACGATAATGGCAGCGCAACAAATTCAGTTCGGGCCGTGCTGGTTTGATCGTTGACCCAAGTCAGTTCGCATGCAGTGTTACTGTTTGTCAGGCGGGGATAGAAATGCTGGCTGTCATCGCGCTGTTCTGTTTCGGTTTTCACACGTGGATCACTTACATATATATTCAGTCGTCGGGTTTAGGTGAGCCAAAGCTTCAATACTTCGCATGTTGTAGACGTTAAGCAATAAAGCTTGGAAGTTGTATGTCGGCACTGAGCGTCGGTCGCGGTACATCGCCTTCTACTTTGTCCCGGTCTTGAGTTTGAACACCTAAGGTTGGCTACATCTAACACCTCACATCCTCTTCTCTTCCCCATATATCTTAACTGTATCTCCAACTTCTTTTCGTCTTCTTCTTTTCATTTTGATGCCACTCCCTCATTTGTCGCTGAACCCCGCAGTTTACTCGACTCGGATTCACACAAGCCCGTCTAGCAGACGACAGTTCGAACAGTCTTGAACAGCACGGTTGCAAGCAGATTCAGCTATCAATGGAAGCAATACACTTAAAGCCAAAGCAAATAACCAAATGAGAAAACCTAACGTTTGATTTGACTTCATGGTGACTCTTCTGATAATTTTTTGGGCGTTGGAATGGATCTCAACGGGTTCCCAGCTACGAGAGTTATGCACCGCAGGCATGCCTTCGACAATCGATGTCGGTTTCAGATTGAGTTTTCAAACTACCAGGTGACTGGGTTGTGTTTTGATTACTCTCTCTCTCTCTCTCTCTCTCTCTCTCTCTCTCTCTCTCTCTCTCTCTCTCTCTCTCTCTCTCTCTCTCTCTTTCTCTCTCTCTCTCTCTCTCTCTCTCTCTCTCTCTCTCTCTGTGTAAAAATTAGGGAGTATCGTCCCTTGATCCCACTCGCGATACTCGTTGAACATGCCTTTAACCATGCAGTCGCTTCAGCCAGCGAAATATCTCGACTCCGCTCTTTAAATCCATGCAGAATGTGCGTATCGTATGAAGTATTCGTTATTTTCTCAATATTGACACATGTAGGCCTGTACCTATACGTGATATTGACTTTGACACCATAAAATATTTCAGTCGTATGTTGAAAAAAGTAGTCCATCTGTAAACTCTGAATATGCAGATGACCTCTATAAATTATTCAATTGTACTCTGAAATCAAAGACAATGACCAATGAGAGTTGAGATCGAAACTCGGTTGTGATGGATAATTCATATGGTTGCGATGGATAATTCAGAATAATCACCTCCTCAGCTAACAGAGACAAAGAGGCAGGTCATGGGATAATGATTAATACACGTGTAATAAATGATTAATGCACGTGTAATAAATGATTCATACACGTGTAATAAATAATTCATACACGTGTAAGAAATGATTTAATACACGTGTAATAAATATTTCATGCACGTGTAAGAAATGATTAATACACGTGTAATAAATATTTCATGCACGTGTAAGAAATGATTAAATACACGTGCAGGAAATAGTTTATACGCGTGTAAGAAATGATTAAATACACGTGTAGGAAATGATTTAAATACACGTGTATTTTAAACATTAGATACACCTGTAATAAATTAAAACTTGAATCGGAAAATATACGACTTGCAAAGCAACAACTCTCGTCTATTCTACTTCCGGCTCGCGCGCGATTGATCTCTCAAAATGGCGACGCCGCTAGAGGGGATTTTTTTGGATCAGACCCGCCGAAAGGTGAACCATTGCATCAATTTGTTGCAGTCTGTAAGCGTGCAAAGCGAGGCGATGAAGACGCATAGAGTGTTTTTCATGTGGATTCCCAGTCCGAGATTTTAAGTCGCTTTACCACGTGACTCCTGCATTTTTAACGCTTGTACGAAATATTTATTACACGCGTATTTATTCATTTCTTGCGCGTGTATGAAAAATGTATTACACGTGTATTTAATCATGTCTTACACGTGTAAGAAATGATTAAATACACGTGTAAAACATTTTTCATACACGTGTAAGAAATGATTAAATACACGTGTAATAAAAATGTCATACACGTGTACGAAATGATTAAATACACGCGTAATAAATATTTCATGCACGTGTAAGAAATAATTAATACACGCGTAATAAATATTTCATGCAAGTGTAAAAAATAATTAAATACACGTGTAATAAATAATTACACGTGTATTTAAACATTTCTTACACGTGCATGAAATATTAATTACACGTGTATTTAATCATTTCTTACACGTGTATGAAATATTTATTACACGTGTATTTAATCATTATGCTATTCCATAGCATAAGAAAAAAGATAAATTACACGTGCAATAAGAAATAAATACACGTGTATTAATCATTTATTACGCGTGTATTTATGTTTTATTACACGTGTAATGGTTATGAGCCAAACGGCTTTCCATATTTAACACACTGACGCGCGCGCATGCACTCCAGTCGATGTGACTGTACGAATGTAAAGTTTTCAGCAACTCTGCAACTCTTCACACATCCTGAACTCATGTCAAAATGAGTTCGGCTCATTCTCTGCTCTTCACAATGCATACAAAAGTAGTTCCCATGCCGGGAATCGAACCCGGGCCGCCAGGAATCCTAACCACTAGACCACATGGGAAGCTGTTGTATAGATGTCATACAGCGATTCTTATTGTGAACGTCGACTGAGCTTCAAATGACAAATTGAGCATCATGGCGCAAACAGACACAAAACGCACGTATTACAGAGACAGATTCGATCGACTTTGTTACTGATCTTACGAAATCCATCAGGGGATAAGCCTCGGATTAAAGAGAGTTCACGGCGCTAACATTTTATATTTGTGCATGAGTAGGTAGGGGGGGGGGGGGGGGGGAAGTGAGTGCGAATAAAGGCACAGAGGTAGCCTGTATAGAACGCAAGCTCTTTTTGAAGGCAGCTCAGCTTCTGTTCTGAAAATGTATCCATTGTGTTTTTGCGTGCGTACGTGCACGTGTGTGTGTGTGCGTTTGTGTGTGGTTGTGTGTGCAAAAGAGAGAGAGAGAGACACAGAGAGAGAGAGAGAGAGAGAGAGAGAGAGAGAGAGAGAGAGAGAGAGATACCGGCTCTTGTACGAACGCACATTTTAAACCATCACACGGGCACGCAGACGAACGCACATTGACATACAGACGCGCGCTTCCACTCCAGTCGATGTCACTTTATGCATTTAAAGTTTACAGCAACTCTGCAACTCTTCGAAATGCAAAAAAAAAAAAAAATAGTTCCCACGCCGGGAATCGAACCCGGGCCGCCTGGGTGAAAGCCAGGAATCCTAACCACTAGACCACATGGGAAGCTGATACATACAGGTCAAACGACGATCCTTACTGTGAGCGACTGAGCTTCAAATTACACATTGAGCCTGCCTTCCGCCAAGAGGCACAAAATACGTGTACACAAAGAAGGAGGAGATTTTGTTCCCTTCTTCCGAAATCGATCAGGTGTTCGAGCTTCGGATTGTGTCGGATAGGAGAGAATTCGCGGCGCTTAACATTTTATGTCTGTGTTTGCATATGGGTGTGGGGATAGGCCCGAGGGGTACTCGAGGTACAGTCAGAGACTATAGAGTATACACTACAGTCTCTGGTACAGTGGACAGAACATAAGTCGAGTCTCTGCATAAACTAAAGTAGCTGTGCCCTGGAAAGGTGAATGTGGAAATAGGCACAGAAGGTATTCTCTTTTTAAAGGCAGCTTTTGAAATTGTAGGTATTATGTGTGTGTGTGTCTGTGTGTGTCTGTGTGTGTCTGTGTGTTTGTGCCACGGTATGTGTGTGTGTGTGTGTGTGGTTGTGGTTTTGGAGGGTGTGTGTGTTAGACTAGTAAGAGACTGGATTGTTTCAATACAATTAGTTTCAGTGCTCGTCAGTGTAGACTTTTCCATGGTTTTAAAATATTTGCACTAGCAGAGTCCCAGATGGTCGAGCAATAATCCGCGAAGATTTGTATTTATTTATTTTGTTAATGATAACCTTGAGTTCTGATCAAGAAAGTGTTTAATTCTAGATCTATTAGAGAAAAGGAGCGCGCGCGAGAGAGAGAGAGAGAGAGAGAGAGAGAGAGAGAGAGAGAGAGAGAGATTAATGAATAAATGCAGTACGTTCTTGTACTACTATGTACGCACATGTGCTCTACACGATATACTAACCCACGAACGCGAGCACCCACTCCAGTCGATATACCTAGATGCATTTTTAAGTTTTCAGCAACACTTGACGTGCATAGTAACAAATCTAATCTAAAAAAAAAATAAATTGTTCCCATGCCGGGAATCGAACCCGGGCCGCCTGGGTGAAAGCCAGGAATCCTAACCACTAGACCACATGGGAAGCTCTGATGTCTACAGCATGCGACTAGTCTAAAATCCCCGCTTGATTATTAGCTACGACTGACACATTAACCCTGAACAAAAGTAGATTAAACTTGAAGTAGAAAACCACGATTACATCCAGTCGACGCGCGGTGATACAATTACACCCATCGGGATTTCCCCAAAAGCCGACGTTACTTTAAATAGAATGAGTAGTTCTGGGAAATCGTTTATTTTTTTTTCATTTTTCATTACTTTATTGTCCCATCGCTGGGAAAAAGTTTACCAAAGGTACTCGATAATTATACAACCCTTTGATAAATTCGATCTTCAATACATTACTCAAACCTTTGGAATTAATAAACATGAATAGAATGCAACGACGTTAAACACCAAATAAATAAATAAATAAATAGAATGCAAGAATTATGAGTTCAGAAAATACAACAAAATAGAATTTTAAAAAACAAAAAACATTTTATCATATTCATTGCCAACTATGCGCATTGAACCCATGACCGCCGGGTTCGTGGTCAAGCACACTACCACTAAGCCAATCTGGCACACAATTCTCACATGAAAATAGAATTGTCAACTTCTAACGTTACACGTGAGTTCATTGTGTCGACTCCTCGGTTTCCGAGTTTCTACGTTCGTATTTGTGTACTGAACGTTGTGTCGATCTCACTCGAGG
>NC_090247.1:58091250-58121250 GCF_037325665.1 Littorina saxatilis
ATAGGGTCAATAACGACTTTGACCTTTTTTACCAGTGAGTGTCAAAGTTTGTAATTACCCAGCACATGTGGAACCCGCACCCCATTAGTCACGCATCAAGTGTCAGGGATGGTAGTCTGTAGTCAGTAGTGCGTGAAAGTTCAGTGGCCTATACGGCTGTCCTCTTCCCGCCTATAGCTGACCCAGTTTACAGACACTGACCTTCTCACCCGAGGCCAATGACCAAGTTTTACCTATGAGGCCGTGTGTGTGTGTGTGTGTGTGTGTGTGTGTGTGTGTATGTGTGTGTGTGTGTGTGTGTGTGCGCGCACGCGCTGGTGTATGCACATACATCATACTAACGGTAACCCATGTGCACATCAAATGGGAACAGAAATGGGATAACGAACACAACTAAAGACTGAACTGCCTCCCCTGTGAAAAAATTATTCCTCTGAAACTCCCAATGAAGACCCCTCCTTTTTACGACCGATTTTTCTGGACATTTTCACGGTCGTTAGTGGGAGGGTTTACTGTACAAGACATTTTGTCAATCACATAATATTGATTGGGAAAATGAGTGTTAGTATTTTTAGAAAGACAACTTGTGGATCAGTGTTAGTAAGTTTTGGGTTTCAGATATTAAGTAGAACAATTGAATTGTAAATAGGAGAAGAAAACAAAAGAAAAGAAGAAACAGTAAAAGGATGTTTGAAGCAGCCTGCATGCAACTGCACTGAGGTAAAAACAAGTCGCATAAGGAGAAAATACAACATTCATTTTAGTCAAGCTGTCGTACTCACAGAATGAAACTGAACGCACTGCATTCTCTCACCAAGGCCGTATACTCGTAGCATCGTCAGTCCACCGCTCGTGGCAGTGAAATTGACTAGCAAGAATAGCGCGGTAGTGGTTGCGCTGAACAGGATAGCACGCTTTTCAGTATCTCTGTTCTTTTTAACTTTCTGAGCTTGTTTTTAATTCACATATATATATCTATATCTTTTTGGAAGCAGGAACCGACAAGGAATAAGAAGAAGTTGTTTTTAAAGGGATTCGGGACATTTAATTTTTATCATAATTTTCATATATTTAATTTTCAGAGCTGGTTTTTAATCCAAATGTAACATATTTATATGTTTTTGGAATCAAAAAATGATGGAAAATAAAATAAAATTAGTTTTGGAACGTTTTCCAAAAACAAAATGTTAATTACAATTTTCAGATTTTTAATGACCAAACTCATTAATCAATTTTTACCCCTCAAAGCTAAAATGCAATACCATAGTCCGGCTTTTGTCAAAGATTGCTTGACTAAAATTTGAATCCATTTGATAAAAAAATTAGGGCGTGACAGTGCGGCCTCAACTTTTACAAAAAGCCGGATATGACGTCATCAAAGACATTTATCCAAAAAATGGAAAAAAATGTCCGGTGATATTATACCCAGAAACTTTCATGTCAAATTTCATGAAGATCGGTCCAGTAGATTTCTCTGAATCGATGTATACAAACACACACACATACATACATTACGACCCTCGTCTCGATTCACCGTCGTTAAAACATTTAGTCAAAACTTGACTAAATGTAAAAACTAAACAAAACATTACTTACTTTTTCTGACAATTATCATTTCAATTTAAGATACCTGAGAAAATTTTAAACTTAATATCGCTTTGTATTCTTGTTGCAAATGTAAGATGTAACAAAAAAGCACAAAACAAATCTGTATTCTTCTAGTAATCACTCACCTCCAATGCTGATGGGCTGCGTGTAGACAAAACCAAACTTGGGCTTTATGACGAACAAAGCTGCTCGGTTGCTGTCTGTAACAACACGCCCTCGTTATCGTCCCTTTTATAATGACGATTATGTTGGCTTTCATTGGTTACTCGACATGACGTATTCAGCCTCTTAACATGAGACTGCAAAACTGGTTTAGGCAGTGTTCGAGTCATCCAACGCATCTCTCTCTCTCTCTCTCTCTCTCTCTCTCTCTCTCTCTCTCTCTCCTCCGGTAGACTGGGACTGTCAGTCAACCTTAGTAAGACTAAAGTGATGGTATTCCGCAAGGGAGGCTACCTAGCAGCGCGTGAGAAATGGTATTTAAACGGTGATCTACTAGAAGTGGTTAACTCTTACACTTACTTAGGCTTTACACTGACAACTAAACTTTCAATATGTACAGCAATGGAGCAAATCGCTGCACGAGCAAAGAAAAAAGTGATGGATATTTTACGGGCATTATGGAGAATAGAATGTAATGATATAAAAGTATTTTTGCGTTTGTTCGACCTCCAAGTTCAGCCTGCTCTTTTGTATGCGTCCGAAATATGGGGTGTAAAAGAAATTGCGGAAATTGAACGGGTCCAAATGTATGCATGCAAGAAACTCTTATCAGTGAGTCAGAAAACGCCTAATACCATGATATATGGTGAATTGGGCAGACACCCACTTTTTATTAATTCCCTTATGAAAGCAATTAAATACTGGCTAAAACTATTAGAAATGCCTTCCCATAGAATTCCAAGAGCAATTTACGATCATCTTAAACGTTTAGAGGAAAGAGGGATTAAGACTTGGGCTAGTGACATTAAAAACCATGTGTTTCGCCTGGGTTTTGGCTATTCTTGGATTGAGCAGCAGGTCGGTAATAAAACTGGCTTTTTGAAGATGCTTAAGCAGCGTTTGCTCGATTGCTATCAACAAGACTGGCATGCAAAGTTATTTGATAGTGAACGATTTGTGACCTATCGAAGCTTCAAAACTATTTTACAGTATGAACATTACTTATCAAGTTTGCATATTAGACGTTATAGAGACGTTCTGGTCCGATTTAGAGTTGGCATAAACGACTTATATTGCAACAGGCACAGATACAATGTAAATAGACGATTGGAATTATGTCCCTTGTGTGGTCTGGCGGAGGAGGATGAAATTCATTTCATCTTCGCCTGCCAAGCCTATTCAAATATAAGACAACAGTTTTCTTTAAACATTCTATTCAATAATTGTTTGAGAGCTAGAAATTTTGTCAACTTAATGAATATTGAAAATCAGGAAATGCTGGCATCATTTATTTTTGATTGTTTAAAACTTAGACAAGAGCTGATTGCAAATCCTGAACAATAGCAGAAAAGGCGACAACTTAACTACACTATTTAACCGGCTATGGCCGTCATTGTAATGTACATATTATATAATATCACAATTACTTTTTCTGATGGACTAGATAGTCCACCAGTATTACATTTATGTTTGTCCTTGACGTTGTTTTTGCCACGTTTTTTCCCCCCATTGCAAGGGGCATGTTGCCTAAATGCAATAAAATCGTTAATCGTTAATCGTTAATCGTTAATCGTTAATATCTCTCTCTCTCTCTCTCTCTCTCTCTCTCTCTCTCTCTCTCTCTCTCTCTCTCTCTCTCTCTCTCTCTGACGAACCCGTTTGATTAAATGCGTCGAAATGAACAAAAAGCCGTTTTACCTCCAAAGACAATACACATGCAGAGAGAGAAATAAATTCAGCAGAAAATCACCAAACGGAGCTAATTTAGAACAAAACAGAAAGACATCGATCGAAGTAGTAATATCCCTAAGCAGCTGTGCACGGCGCAAGATACGTTATGATTCATTTCTAGTTTTCATGCTTTCCTAATCGCGAGGGACCGGCCAACAAAAGCCAGACAGTATTATGGTCGCAGCTTCTCTACTTTTGACGATGATGGATGCGCACAGTTTGCGCGAGAGGTTGACAGTTCGAGACAGGTGTGGCGACTACCACCACGCGTCAAGTACTATTCGCTTTGACACTTTATTGTCATTAGCTAATAAAAGCCTTATAGACAAGGTAAAACAACAATTTCTGCATCATTCATAAAAGGGGTAAAAGGACGAATGAACAAAACATTAATAACAACAAAAACATAGCAAACTAGTTTATGAGTACGAACAAACAAACACACCGACACGAAAGTCACAGGTAAACAAAAAATAATAAAAAGCAAGGTATAGTATGTACGCACAAAGGAAAATACTGATCCAACAGTTAATACACTCATAAAACCAACCAATCTGCAGACTACAAATATTTAAAACCAATAAACCACTGGTCGGCGTTACCCTCGCGTGACTAGTAGGGGAACATGTTTAAATGCATATCTATACAAAAACAACAATGGCTGCAGACGAACAAACACACACACACACACACACACACACACACACACACACACACACACACACACACACACACACACACATATATATATATATATATATATAAGCGTGTATCTATATATATATATATATATATATATATATATATATATATATATTATATATATATATATAGATACACGCTTATATAGACTACACTCCGCAAACAGTGAGTGCGGACGCGTGACAGCACAAGTGAAGAGCACGCGCAGCGGCGCGTGTCAGTTTATAGATTTGCTGAAATAAAACTCACAGCTGGACTTCCAATTGTTAACACGCTCGAGCTGTTTCCAAGCACTCATGTCACACGTCGTTGTATTGTGTCTCTGATTCGATTTTAATTTATAGGTGGAGAGAGAGAGAGAGAGAGAGAGAGAGAGAGAGAGAGAGAGAGAGAGAGAGAGAGAGAGAGAGAGAGAGAGAGAGAGAGAGAGAGAGAGAGAGAGAGAGAGAGCTATTCGTTTAGGGTTATGGTGTAATACATTTTGGAGAGACAGTCACACAGACACACAAACACATAGACAAACACACAGAACAACGCTAATCTCTCAGTACAGTGCACGCATCATCAAGCACATCAATCGATAACAGAACGTGATGGTCTCGATTAGCCCACGCGGAGAGAGATGAAAATCCGATATATGGAAATCAAGTCATCGACATCGCGCCCGAAATGTCGCCCATAATATCGCGCGTTCCGAAATGAGCGCGCGCGCAAAGCACAGCAACCTGTGGCCAAGCCGTTTCCTTTGAAAAGGGCTCGTGTGTTTTTATATATTAATTCAAATTGGCGCTAATTAAACAGAGGTGAGCGTGGCAGGAGCGAGGGCGTGTGGGGGTATGCAAGCAAGCTGTTGTGGAGGGGTAGGGATGGTTCTTGCTAATCAAATCGCGAACGTGTGCCGAGACCGTTGATCTCCAGCTATTTTGTTCAAGCTTTTCGACGCACAGATTCAACCGATGCTGTCATATGGTGCCGAAGTTTGGAGGGTTGAAGCAGACCATACACCTATAGAGATAGTTCATTTATTCGCACTTAAACGTTTTTTGAATACGAGTAAGAGAACACCAAATGCTATGGTCTATGGAGAAACGGGAAGGTACCCCTTGTTTATAAACAGCTTTGTTAAATGCATTCGTTTTTGGCTACGTATATTGAGGATGCCACATCATCGCCTTCCGAGCAAGGCGTATAAAATGCTGAAATATCTCCATGAACAAAATAAGAAAACATGGGCCTCCTCATTCTGTTACACTATGTACATGTACGGTTTTGATGAAGTATGGGAAAACCAAGGTGTTGGCGATGAGAGGGCGTTCCTAACAGCATTTAAAGAAACACTTATTTCATCCTATAAGCAAACCTGGCTTGAAAATGTACAAGGAAGTGAACGTTTCTCGATGTACAGAACCTTCAAATCAACCCTAACATTATCCAACTATTTAAGTGATTTGAAACTTATTAAAGCTAGAAATCTTCTGATTAGACTTAGATTGGGAGTATCTCCGCTGAAAGTGAATCGATTTCGCTTTAATTTAAATGCAACCTCCGCTGATTATCTTGTCCATTTTGTTGTGGCAGTGTTGAAGATGAAGTCCACTTTGTTTTAGTATGCCCTAAATATGCTGAGTTAAAACTCTTTCTATGGCCATTATCTCCCCAGTCTCTTCCCAGAAACTGGCAATTTAAAAATTATTTGATGACTTTGGTCATTAATTTAAGAGAATATTATATTCCACGAAAATACACTAGAATCCCATCATTGTTTAATTAACCATGCTGTTTTCAAACACTAGTAAGCCGCTATTGCTACGTTTTTCTACATTTGTCATGAAGGCGCTTTTCATTCGTAATCCGTAATCCGTAAACGAAACAGGGCGATACTCCCTTGCAAAGCATACACGCGCTCGTCGATTGGATCACACGCAAACACAAACACCCATGTACGCGCAAGTGTGTGAAAAGCACATCGGAATTATTGGAATAGGATTATATATAATGAGTAGGATGTTCTTGTTTTTGTTTACTATGTGCATTTGTATGCTGGTGCTTGAGATGTGCTCATCACCATGAAAAGGGCCCAAGGCCTACTGTGCGCGCCTTCGTGAGCGAGGCTGGTACTACATATTGTTCATACGAAATGACAAACACAGGTTACAAGCGATAACGCGCAAAAGTACTGGTTTATTAATTTACATCTGACACTAGGTATCAGTAATGCATATATATAGGTACAGTACTACGTATTGCGGTAAAAAACTTATGAACAGAAAGAAAAAGAGAAAAGAAAACAAATTATTAGACATGGCAAAAGGTATTAAATGCATTAACAAAACACGAGAAGTAAAAACAAGAAAAATAAACAATCACAAGACAGGCGAAGACAAACAGACAAGAAAGTTACAAATACCAAACACTCGTTGGTTAGACGGTCCTTCAACAACAATAAAGAGTTACGTTCCGTACGTTCAACAATACCATAAGCACTAAGAATACTCAAGAAACTTAGCATACATACGTTTAAATCCGAAATGGCTACTTTCAGAAAAATACAAAATGTTGACTCATCAGGCCAGGAATACAAAGCAAACTGTCATACCAAAAAAGTCTAACGACAACGTTCCTGCGTTAATCAAAGTCACAAACAAGATATTTACTCATCCACTTTCCCTCAATAACGTTACAAGAAATAAGCCCGTTTACAAAACGATCACCACAGACCGCAAGCTCTTTTACCTAAATTCTTTTAACGTAAGGCTGAAAAAGTCGGAGAAAACGTTTCACTTCGAACTTCGTTAACCACAGATTTAAACCTTACAAAAACTTACTTAACAAGCTTTTAGCAGTGATCCCGCTCCTTGGGGTCACCACACTACACATTCTATCTAGCCTTTAAGCAGTGATCCCGCTCCTTGGGACCACCACGCTACACACTCTAGCTAGCCGTTAGTAGTGATCCCGCTCCTTGGGACCACCACACTACACCTTCTAAAACGTAACTATGAACGCAAGTTATCATTATGAACATTAGCGACTTTCTAGCGTCTACAAAACATTGCTGTACGTTCACAACACTAGAACAGTTGAACACACAATAAAGAAACACTACAACAAGTCAGACTTTCAACTCACGTTATACATAAACAACTCACAAAGTCATTACAAAATGGCGACCAAAACACGACACAAACAAGTAACAACAAAATTACCTTATGCGCTGTGTGGGTTGACCAGCAGTACCAAAAACGTGTTGCCTCTCAAACGAAGGGCACAAACGATTCACACTAGAGAAACAACTGTCTCCAAGAACATTACGTTGACGTTAAAACATAAGAAACACTCCGTTGGTTCACTTGCTAACCTTCATACGTTTACAGATCAAAACCAAACGCTTCCTAAAACCCTCAGATCGACTGACGAGACAGGAGTCAAGCAGTGGTATTTATGGAAACAAAAACCCAACATGGAATAGTTATTCAAAAGTCAAAGGTCACCGGATTGACCAACCAACAACATTCCTAAGACAGAATCGGGTGAAACTACTATTTTACAACCAATCAGTAACCGATCACGCACTCCGTGCATGCTCAAAACTCAAAACTAAAAACACGTGAGTCACACTTATTCTAAAACTTGCAACGCAGATTCGCAGGGCTCACCTCAAAATCAAAACACGGAAAAGAGCACGTGAATCTCACGGTGTTCTAGAACTAAACGACGCAGTTTGTGACACTCCGACGAAAACCAGGTCACAACAACTGAACAAGGAGCACGTGAATCTCACGTAAAAATATTAACGCTCCACAAAACGGGTCACAACAAAGTGACACAATAAAAACACGGTTTACTTCTTTATACATCGTGCAATGGCTTAAGCAAACGTAATTACAACAAAAAGTAGGTGAATGCATGCCACATCGGCATGCACACCTACTCATTAAAACATTCAGACTTCAGACCTCTCTCTCTCTCTCTCTCTCTCTCTCTCTCTCTCTCTCTCTCTCGTTCAACGAGAAGAGTATTGAATGAGCCGGAAAGGAAATAAAAAAATGTCCCACCGCATGATACGAAATGTGATTAGTAGACAGGTACTTATCTTAGCTCAAAGCAAAAAGAAGTGATAGGGCAGGAGCTTTTGAGAAATCAGTTCCTCAGAAATGACAAACTGTGAACGTGGTGTAAAGAGTAAATAACTTTGTCTTACACTTTTGGCAGGCACTCAATGAAACAGAATTGTCTGAGCACTCGACACTTCAACAGTGTTTATTTAATCCTATACAAGGCTGAAGGGTGACATTCGGTCAACTTACGCAAGGGTACTGAGATATCTTTCTCTTTTTTTCCCTTATTCACAAATCATCCGTTCTCAGGGCAGTACTGAAATAGCAGTGCGCCTAGTTATTTTTTCTCTCCAAAATCTCTACATCAGATTAGTAAATTTTGTTTTTGAGCATAAAATGTTAGCGTCCTAGTTTTGGGACAGTGGGCCTTGATGGTAACACATGGGTAGAGGTTTTTCACGTCACCACACAACAGACACCAGCTTACTGCTTTGTAGATCGGCTTTAATTGTTATTAAATATGTATAGGTTACAACACTCGTGTTTTTTTTTATATGGCTTGTATTTCAGTCAAGACCCAGCGGATGAATATCATCGGGAGACACGAGCCTCTGGCGAGTGGCTCTCGATTGATTTTCCCGCTGGGTCTTGACTGAAATACAAGCCATATAAAAAACCACGAGTGTTGTAATCTGTATATCCCATTCTACCATCAAACACAAAGTGTAGACTACTAGCAGCACTGTTGCGATCTGTGGAGACTTGGCCCTTTTGCAACCTCAAACTAAGTGACCGTCGCTGAAAAAAAGAAACGAATGAGTGCATCGATAAGTACGCGGTAACACAATTTTCAGACCGTTTAGTTTAAGTACAGGTTCACGTGGGGATATATTGTACCCAGCAACTCTCATGTGGAGTTTAATGAAGATCGGTCGAGGAGTTTTCCTCGGAATGGCTTTATTCACACACACACACACACACACACACACACACATCCATAAACACACACACACACACATACATACACACACACACACACACATTCACACACACACACACACACACACACACACACACACACATTCATACACCATGACCCTCGTCTCGATTTCCCGTAAACATATAGTCAAAACTTGACTAAATGTACCAAGTCGCGCGAAGCGATATTACCACATTTATTCAAACCTTTGAACTCACAGAATCTAATTGACCGCACCACATTTTTTTTTACTGACTTAATCATATTCAATACCTGTGTCGATGTCATACCCCGCGGCCGCCGCTGTCGCACGCACATAAAGTGACAGGCCAGTATAGCACAGTAGCTTATAGCGCTTCACAGGAAAGCGTTTTTAAAAATAATTCTTTTCCACTTCCGAAGCTTGTTTTTTAATCCATACTTAATCATGTTTTTTTGAATCAGGAAATTATAGAAAATAAGATAAAATCATATTTGGATCGATAACTCAAATTTGAATTTCAATTAGAATTTTCAGATTTTTGATGACCAAACTCATTAGAGTTTAAGCTTCCAAGCTGAAATGCAATCAGAAGATTGCTTGATCCAAATGTCAATCAATTGAATCGAAAAATGAGGGAATGACAGTGCCGCCTTAACTTTCACAAAAGACCGGATATGGCGTTATCAAAGACATTTATTCACAGAATGAAAAAGAAAAAGAATGTCTGGTGATATCATACTCAGGAACTATCATGTAAAGTTCCATAAAGATCGGTCTCGTAGTTTTCTCTAAATCGCTCTACACAAACACACACAGACACACATACACCACGACCCTCGTCTCGATTCCCCATCTGTGTTAAAACATTAAGTCAAAACTTGACTAATTGTAACAACGGCATCCTCTGAGGCACAGGTGGAACATGCGTGTGGAGATCCGGAGGAACAATGTTGAAATGTGATCTCTTTGTAGTCTCGTAAGTCAACTCCTTCCTCGTCTGGCCCCGTTCCTGTATTGTATCGAATCGTGTCGTGTCGTGTCAAGTCGTGTCGTGTCGTGTCGTGTCGTGTCGTGTCGTATTGTATTGTATCATATTGTATCGTATTGTATTGTATTGTATCGAATTGTGTCGTGTCGTGTCAAGTCGTGTCGTGTCGTGTTGTGTCGTGTCGTGTCGTGTCGTGTCGTATTGTATTGTATTGTATTGTATTGTATCGTATTGTATTGTATTGTATCGTATCGTATTGTATCGTATTGTGTCGTGTAGTGTATTGTATTGTATTGTATTGTATCGTATTGTATTGTATTGTATCGAATCGTGTCGTGTCGTGTCGTGTCGTGTCGTGTCGTATTGTATTGTATTGTATTGTATTGTATTGTATTGTATTGTATCGTATTGTATCGTATTGTATCGTATTGTATTGTATTGTATTGTGTTGTAGTGCATGTTTTTGAATTCAGTAAATGCAGTGTACGATGGATGTAATGCCTTTTTCTTTCGAAAGCATGCACTTCTGGCAATTTTAATTGAGCTAAAAGTAGCTCCGCTTTCCTCGCTTGTAAGGAACAGGACTACGTGACAGTCCATCACTACCCCCGTTGTTAGTTGTTCATGTCCCTCAAACCTTTATCGCTATTCGGGACATTTAAATATCCCCCGACAGACTCATTTCCAAACATGGTCTATTCCGGATTCGATTTTCTCAGACATTTCTGGTGTCGTTTACCTTTCGGCGATTGGTCAATGCATTTCGGAGCCGTACTACAACATAATGTCGGTCACACTTGAAATTAACGCTACTTAAAATTGCATTCCATACGAAGTAAACAGGCGCATGGGGTCTGTTATCAACTTTATACTTACTTCGAGTGAGATCGACAGAACGTACAGTACACAAATATGAACGGAGAAACTCGGAAACCGAGGAGTCGACACATGCTCGAGAACTCACGTGTAACGTTCGAAGTTGATTCAAATGTCTATTTTCTCCCCAGAGAATTGTCTGCCAGATTGACTTAGTGGTAGTTTGCTCGCCCAAGAACCCGCCGGTCACGGGGTTCGATACGCATAGTTGGCAAGAATATTTTTAAAATACATTTCTTTAATTTTCATTTTGTTTGTATTTTCTGAACTCGTTATTCTTGTATCTTATTCATTGTAATTAATTCAAGAGGTTTGAGTGATGTATTGACGATCGTATTTGATCAAAGGGTTGTATATTTATCGAGTACCTCTGGTAAACGATTTCCTAGAATTACTCATTCTATTTGAAGTAACGTCGGCTTTTGGGGAAATCCCGATGGGTGATTGTATCATCGCGCATCGACTGGATGTAATATAGTTGTTGCCTACTTCAAGTGTAATCCACTTCTGTTGATTGTATAATAGTACACGTTTTTGAATATACTGTTCCGCTTTTTGCACTGCCTGTTATATGTAAATCATTTTTATAAAGCGCTTTATTCAAAATATGCTAGGATAACACTGAATGCTCTGGGTCTAAGTGGTTTTGGGCCTACCTAATTTAATTTACACTGCTCGGTTAAAAGGTTTAAATTGAAACTTGTACAATGCATTGAAAAAAGTGTATGCAATCATGATCATCCAAATCAAATGTGAAAGAAACCTACCTAGATAAAAGATAGTCTAAAGATACATTTATTTACATATATTGAAAATTTTTCTCAAGAACCGTGCATTTTATTTTTTTGCATTTCAGAAAAACTAATTCATAAATGACCAATGCAGAAATGTAGAATGTAACATACATTATACAGCATGGTGAGAGAGTGTGTGTTAATATCAATCTGGATTACTTGGAGACCAATTTCATTGTATAGTATATAAGTATAAATAGTTTTAGTATCATTTGCTGAAGAAGTTATTTCTGTTTACTTTCCAAGGAATGCAAACGCAATGTACACATGCATTTGGATAAACAATGATAGAAAACATGATTGAAGTTGGTGTATTTTGTAATAATATTGTAACGGAATGTGATTATTTGCCCCAATGCACTTTTTCGAGTGAACAAATTTGTAGAACAGTCTTTTTATTTATTGGTTGTATTGACGTGTTATATCACACATAATAATGTGAAGTGTTGTAGTGTCTCATTATTATATAAACAAGTCGCGCAAGGCGAAAATACAATATTTAGTCAAGTAGCTGTCGAACTCACAGAATGAAACTGAACGCAACGCAACGCAGCAAGACCGTATACTCGTAGCATCGTCACTCCACCGCCCGTGGCAAAGGCAGTGCCAGTGGAATTGACAAGAAGAGCGGGGTAGTAGTTGCGCTAAGAAGGATAGCACGCTTTTCTGTACCTCTCTTTGTTTTAACTTTCTGAGCGTGTTTTTAATCCAAACATATCATATCTATATGTTTTTGGAATCAGGAACCGACAAGGAATAAGATGAAAGTGTTTTTAAATTGATTTGGACAATTTAATTTTGATAATAATTTTTATATATTTAATTTTCAGAGCTTGTTTTTAATCCGAATATAACATATTTATATGTTTTTGGAATCAGCAAATGATGGAGAATAAGATAAACGTAAATTTGGATCGTTTTATAAATTTTTATTTTTTTTTACAATTTTCAGATTTTTAATGACCAAAGTCATTAATTAATTTTTAAGCCACCAAGCTGAATTGCAATACCGAAGTCCGGGCTTCGTCGAAGATTACTTGACCAAAATTTCAACCAATTTGGTTGAAAAAGGAGGGCGTGACAGTGCCGCCTCAACTTTCACGAAAAGCCGGATATGACGTCATCAAAGACATTTATCAAAAAAATGAAAAAAACGTATGGGGATATCAATCCCAGGAACTCTCATGTCAAATTTCATAAAGATCGGTCCAGTAGTTTGGTCTGAATCGCTCTACACGCACGCACGCACGCACACACACACACACACACATACACACACACATACACCACGACCCTCGTTTCGATTCCCCCTCGATGTTAAAATATTTAGTCAAAACTTGACTAAATATAAAAAGATACAGTTTACTTTGATGTTGCTGTATGTTGTTGTTGTTTTTTCATCTAATTAATGTTTGCCCTGGCTTGGCTTTCCAGGTCACCCACAGCACCCGATGAAGAGTTCGAGGCTCTTTTTTTATCTTGTCGTTCGTCTTGACACTTAGAGTCCAGCTCTGGATAAGAAGCTGGTGGTCTTTTGCAGAGCCTCAACGGGATCATGCAGCTTGTCTTGGAGGGTCGTCGGCCTGGGCCGAGTCTCTGTCCTCAAGGGCTGGTCCAGGAGATTCCCGCAAACCTGTAGGATGTGGGCTGCGTCTTGTTTTGCCTCTTCACAGGGGAACATGGGGGGGGGGGGGGGGGGGGGGGCACGGCACGCAATTTCCTGTGCAGGTGTTGTTGGAGTTCGTTGTGTCCTGTTCTCTGGCGGAAGATTGTTACCTGGTCAGGCCTTGGCAGTTGCTGGTAGCTGTCGTGTGTCGGGGGGGGGGGAGGGTGGGGGGAGGGGGGGTGGTCTTAAGCAGAGATGTTATTATCGTTTTCATCTCGGTAGAATCAACTGTCGAGACTCCTCACTGAAGATTGTTTCTCATACCATTTTAGCAAGGATTTATCTCCATGAACCCTAAAGGAACTCATTTTGGTGTATTGATGATTCAAGAACTATGAAAACCATCAATGATAAACGATCATAAATTTCTAAAGAACAAGCAATATCCTCATATAGCTATTCTGATGAACACGTGGGGGAATTCGGGGGCTGTGATTGGATGGTCTCTTCCGATCATCAAAGCATAATGCTACGGAAGTCGGCCATTTTTCTCAATATCCAAAAGCATATTGTCAATAACAAAGACGCATGGTTCCGGTTTACCCACCTGTACCACACGATGTTTCACTGATCGACAACAGCATACACTGACAACTTGAAATTTTTCCCGGGAATGTTTTTCAGCTTTACAAATGTCGATAGCATACCCTTTTCTGCTAACTTCCCGATGAAACAGGACTAAACCTATTATTTTCTGTCCCTAAACACCACAAAATGCCCAAAGTCGAAAGATGTAGTACTAACAGGGGAGTAACACGGAACAGCCGTTTTTGTGTGCCTGTGAGCTTAGTTCACAGTTGCCGACTGACACAAATTTTCGCATTCGGCTTTTCTTATTTCGTAACTCCACACTAAATACCCCACTTCCCTTCTGAAGTAATGATGTACAACCCATGTTACTAACATTCATGTAGTCGTTTATAACTGAGGTTGAAAAATTCGCTTCATGACGAGACAAGTATAAATGCCATTCACCCAAACTGGAAACGTCGCTGCCGTCTGCTTGCTTTGTACGGATTAGCTGTTCTCTTCTCCTCCCCTTGTTGCATCCTAGTTCTTCAGTTGTTTCTAGTTTTCCGTTGATGTTGTGTTTTGGTCTTCTTCATAAGTACCCTAGTCTTGTTCAAAATTAAAAAAACCTCAAACTTCTTTTTACACTTAGTCAAGTTTTGACTAAATGTTTTAACATAGAGGGGGGAATCAAGACGAGGGTCGTGGTGTATGTGTGTCTGTATGTGTGTGTGTGTGTGTGTGTGTGTGTGTGTGTGTGTGTGTGTCTGTCTGTCTGTGTGTGTGCTTCTTTGTTGCAGAAAACAGCACATAAACACAAATATAACTGCATTGCTCCCCCCTTTTTTTTTTTTAAAGTACTGACAAATTGTAAAGTATTAATATGTCTTAATAAGTCCCAAGGGTAAACCATGCTGATTTCCTTGGAACTGGAACCGGCTGGACATTGCTGTTGCCCAATTCTGTCGAACACCTGCTTTGTGGCACTTCTGTCTTTTGTTGTTGCCCTGTCCGGTGAATTGCTGGACTTGTTTGCTGTTCCACGCCAGCAAACTGAGAGAAAGAGAGTAACATTGGTTAAATAAAAAAAGAGGAGTTTAAAAACATACTACACGTACACACATACCACCACCACCACCATCATCATCATCATCATCATCATCATCATCATCAAAATCATCATTGTCATTATCATCTCTCTTAGTTCCTCTATCTACCCCTCTTTCTCTCTCTTTCTCTCTCTCTCTCTCTCTCTCTCTCTCTCTCTCTCACACACACACACACACACACACACACACACACACACACACACAAACTTTAAGTATAAAGATGATATCACAAGTCATAGGATTTTGGGGACATATCTTAGATTCAAATCAACAGTCTTTATTACATCATTTATACAGTTTGATGATATCTAGCTCTAAAACAAGTCCATGGTTGCAATTTATTAAACAATTATTATCACTTGTAGGATTTGAGCATGTTTGGAAAAACCAATTTACATTTAATGCTAATAAATTACAATTTGCTATACAACAAAAAATTATGAATGAATACGTTTTATTTTGGAAAAACAAAAAATCTGAAAAATGTTCAAGACTTGAGTTTTATTCACTAATTACAGAACGATACACAATACAAGCCTATTTAATTTATATTTCAAATATAAATCACAGAAAAGCTCTAGCAAAATTAAGAACAAGCACACATTCTTTAAAAATTGAGACTGGGCGTCATAGAGGAATATTGCGAGAGAATCGCCTCTGTAATACATGTAAAGTAATTGAAGATGAGCTACATTTTCTAGACAATTGCAAGAAATTTAACAATATTAGAAAAAAGTTAGTAGAAGAAGAAGTATCAAACTGTGACTTAAGGAAACCAAGCGATCTGTTATTTAAAAAAGACGAAAAAATTCAAAAATTGCTTGGAGCCTTTGTTTTTAATTGTTTCAATATTGAATGAAATAATTTGTACATTATTTATCCATTCATTTATTGTACAACTTGTGTCAATATCCTTAAGGGTTGATGACAATAAATTCTATTCTATTCTATTCTATTCTATTCTATTCTATTCAAACCCTCACACAACACACACACACACACACAAGCTGCGCGCGCGCGCACACACACACACAAAACACACACTGCAGTCTATATGGTAACTTACCTGAAATTGTAGCCTGTCATAGATCTAAGTGGAGACAGCAAACGGTAAGAGCAACAGGTTCTCATTTACGATGTCCGGGCATTCAAACGATCAGGAAGAGGAAGACCTTGCTTCGCAATAGGCCTATGCTCTTGGAGAACTCTTTAACCGATTAGTAGTGTGCGTTGTCATCGTGAACCTTTACAACACCATCGTGATCAAAGTAGATCTGCTTCGACTTCGGAGTCACAAAATAATGTCCGGGCGAAGTGCATTAAAAATTATTCTGAATTAACAGCATTGACCTCGTCAACAAAATCGTTGTCTTATCCCAAAGTGACTTCTGTCAGCAGAACATTCCGTGTTCAACTGAGAAGACTGACTTGCCCTTCCACTATCAGAATTCACAGCTGCAAAGAACAGAATGCCCCAGTCAGTATAAACCACTGATCTAAATATCAGTAACTTTAGCAAGGGAAGCAACTAAAGATGTAAACGGGGAGTAACTGTTCTTCATCGGGCAACTGCATTTGTCGTCTGCTTTTTCGTACAGTGCTACGGTCGCGTGAAAGTCAGATCTACCTGAACTATGCGTATAGATCCGTCTAGTGAAATGTAGCTGTTTGATGATTTGGCTACATCACTTTGCTGAATGTGCTTCCAGATGAAAGTTTATATTAAGCTTACTGTCAAACATTAAAAAAAAAAATAGGTAAGTTGTTTTAACTTGACCAAAACTAGCGACGAAAATTTTTTTCTCGAAGCACAACAAAACACTCAGTCGGCATTTTCGGCATCATCGCAGTCAACTTGTCATCGGTTCGATGTGTTTTTCCTGAGGAGGAATGAACATAAACATTTGTAGAAGTTTGTAATGTTGATCCCAAGACTATTTTCCATTACTTTAAATTGCTGTTCATTGTACTATCGCTGATAATTCATTGAACATTTTAGAAATTCAACTTGAAGTGGGCATCAGTCAGCACAGCAAAGTTTGTTTACATTTTGCTCTAACTTTGACCCCGCGTTTCTCCAATCAGAGGCTTAGCTCAACAAGGTCCCTTTTCGCAGAAATGGCCACATATGGTCTGATTGGATGAACCACTGACTGACTTATTTGGTATGACACAGTCCATATACTAAAAGAGGGTGTGGTAGCGAAAGGAGGAAGTAGAGACTTGGTAGCAAAGATGTTTACTGCAAAATCCATTTGTTTCAGGTGTTTACGAAACGATTGGTACGTATTGTAGCTGTATATATCGTCGCACTCCAAGAAAAGCTGAGACAAACAAAGCGAATTACGCCGACATGACGTTTTAAGGATCCCTCCACCTCCATTAACAGCACAAATGTTTTCTCTCTAATCGTCTGTCCGTATTTCTCTACCGGGTGTGAAGAAAAAGAGGGCGTACGCATGAACAATATACGACAACTATGTTACACTTTAAAAGAGCTTGTTCTTGGTGGAAATCGTTGTTTGATGGAAAAAGAAAGTCCGTCCCTATGCCGTCATCGGCCATACAATTACACAAAATGCACCTGAAAACTGAGAACGATAGTGGACCAACATGTCAGGATGGCAGCAAGCAGACAAGGATAGATTTGCCGCCAAAATTCAGTCATGAGTTAAAACTCAGACATGGGATTCTTCCGTAAATTTACGGAATTCCGTAAATTTTTAGGCTCCAGGGATCATTCTTGAGATTCGTGCAAATCCGCTGAGAAAATGTTGGGGTATATGTAGGTACATTGTATGGACCCAAGTTTTTCGGCCGGTCCGCTGATCGCGACGCTCCATTCCATACTATTCTTGAACGGTTGGTTCCTAAAACGGTCAGACTGTTGCTGGTCGATCCGTATGGGAACGCGCTCTTTGTCTCCTAGTCCTACAGTCACCGTTTCAACGTAGCTATCGGGGATTCAGTATAAGCATACCGTATGAGAATGATTCGGCGCCATTTTTACATCGTTTCGAGCCACCTGCCAAAATGATGAGGAAGCTAAAGCGAGACGAAACCGTTCTATCCCGGGAAATTGACCAGCAGAAGTACAAGAAAAATCTCTGGAGATTCGACTGGCTCGATGAAGTTGTATCATTGAGCTGGAAATACGAGAAAGGCCAGAAGACACAAGACGTGAAACTGAAAGTTGGCGATGCCGTTTGCTAAAATCAACTTGCCGGGAAAAGCTCAGTGCACTTTGTGCAACGATGTTAATGTTATCAACTACGGTTCCAATGGAAAGACTGCCCTCAAAAGCCACTTGAAAAGCAACAAGCACCTGACTATCCTGAAAACCCAGTCGTGTAATCAGTCACTGTGGTCGTTTGGCACCGACAAGGTAAGAACATTGAAACAACACCGTCACACGCCACCACCCCCCCCCACCCCCGCCTCTCTCTCTCTCTCTCTCTCTCTCTCTCTCTCTCTCTCTCTCTCTCTCTCTTTCTCTCTTTCTCCTCCTTATTTTGAGTCTTAGCGTAAAATTAATTTGAGAAACATGGGAAGGAAGATAAGCTGAAATATGCATTTCAGGGCCATTTTTGTGTGTCTAAAACACTAAAAACCTTCAGCTTCTGGGGGCGAAGCCCCCAGACCCCGACCAGGGGCGTTGCCCCTGGACCCTACTGGGGGCCTTCTGCGGCTCCCAGACCCCCACCTTCTTTTTCCTTAATTATCACTTTTTCTGAATCCCATGTCTGAAACTGGTGGAGGAATCTGGATGTCAAACTAAAGAAAAAGCTTGCACAGATGAAGCAACAGAAAAAGAAAGAGAACTATACAGGTCTCTTGCTGAAGAGACCAGAGTCTTGCAAATTAAAACGAAAGATTTGGAGCGACACAGCGATGAACAAGAGAACGAAAAACTTGAACTCGAAAACAGACTTCGCAACCTTGAATGGGAAAAGGAGGGGCTGCATAACCACGCGAGGTCATTGACACATGAAGTGAACGGACTACAGGCAGATTTAGATACCAAAGAAGTAGAACGCAGAGGGTTGAAATCTAAACTCATCTCATTGAAAGATCAACTAGAGCAAACACAGACTCGTGTAACCGACTGTCAGGAGAACAGCAATAAACACCTGACACAGTTCCAACGTTTGCGGGCCGAACACAACGATCTTGAATGGGAAGCTAAAGCATTACAAGAAAAGATAGGATCCCTAACTAGTGCAAATACCGAGCCAGAAAACGAGCTAGTGTCTCTGAGAGAATACAAACGATGGGCGGCGACGCACATTGACGTTCTCAAAAGGCAAATCGACGCGTCCCTGCAACAGATGAAGAAACTGGAAACTGATAATGACACTTGCCTTCAAGACAAAATTAAACATAAAACAAATAACAGCATCGCCCAGGACGCTGAACAATATAAAGAAGCAGAAATAAGCAAACTAAGACATCAACTTTCTACGCTTCAAATGTCATCCGACGCTCGCTTACAAGATTTGAGGGACAGACATCAAGCTACAAACGTCGAGGAGTTGTCAGAATAAACACTTATTTCAGTAAATATATGCAATTTCTGGAACAGATTTCACGTGTGTTCCAACCTACAGGTAAAACTAGGATTTGTTTTCATCTGATAACAGAAGTTGATTCACGTTTTCCGATAAGGCGCCTTAAAAAAAAACAAGTCGCGTAAGGCGAAAATACAATATTTAGTCAAGTAGCTGCCATTTTTCAGCAAGACCGTATACTCGTAGCATCGTCAGTCCACCGCTCATGGCAGCCAAAGGCAGTGAAATTGACAAGAAGAGCAGGGTAGTAGTTGCGCTAAGAAGGATAGCACGCTTTTCTGTACCTCTCTTTGTTATATTTAGTCAAGTTTTGACTAAATATTTTAACATCGAGGGGGAATCGAAACGAGGGTCGTGGTGTATGTGCGTGTGTGCGTGTGTGCGTGTGTGTGTGTGTGTGTAGAGCGATTCAGACTAAACTACTGGACCGATCTTTATGAAATTTGACATGAGAGTTCCTGGGTATGAAATCCCCGAAAAAAAATTTCATTTTTTTGATAAATGTCTTTGATGACGTCATATCCGGCTTTTCGTGAAAGTTGAGGCGGCACTGTCACGCCCTCATTTTTCAACCAAATTGGTTCAAATTTTGGTCAAGTAATCTTCGACAAAGCCCGGACTTCGGTATTGCATTTCAGCTTGGTGGCTTAAAAATTAATTAATGACTTTGGTCATTAAAAATCGGAAAATTGTAAAAAAAAATAAAAATTTATAAAACGATCCAAATTTACGTTTATCTTATTCTCCATCATTTGCTGATTCCAAAAACATATAAATATGTTATATTCGGATTAAAAACAAGCTCTGAAAATTAAATATATAAAAATTATTATCAAAATTAAATTGTCCAAATCAATTTAAAAACACTTTCATCTTATTCCTTGTCGGTTCCTGATTTCAAAAACATATAGATATGATATGTTTGGATTAAAAACACGCTCAGAAAGTTAAAACAAAGAGAGGTACAGAAAAGCGTGCTATCCTTCTTAGCGCAACTACTACCCTGCTCTTCTTGTCAATTTCACTGCCTTTGGCTGCCATGAGCGGTGGACTGACGATGCTACGAGTATACGGTCTTGCTGAAAAATGGCAGCTACTTGACTAAATATTGTATTTTCGCCTTACGCGACTTGTTTTAACTTTCTGAGCGTGTCTTTAATCCAAACATATCATATCTATATTTGTTTGGAATCAGGAACCGACAAGGAATAAGATGAAAGTGTTTTTAAATTGATTTGGACAATTTAATTTTGATAATAATTTTTATATATTTAATTTTCAGAGCTTGTTTTTAATCCGAATATAACATATTTATATGTTTTTGGAATCAGCAAATAATGGAGAATAAGATAAACGTAAATTTGGATCGTTTTATAAATTTTTATTTTTTTTTACAATTTTCCGATTTTTAATGACCAAAGTCATTAATTAATTTTTAAGCCACCAAGCTGAAATGCAATACCGAAGTCCGGGCTTCGTCGAAGATTACTTGACCAAAATTTGAACCAATTTGGTTGAAAAATGAGGGCGTGACAGTGCCGCCTCAACTTTTACGAAAAGCCGGATATGACGTCATCAAAGACATTTATCAAAAAAATGAAAAAAACGTTCGGGGATTTCATACCCAGGAACTCTCATGTCAAATTTCATAAAGATCGGTCCAGTAGTTTAGTCTGAATCGCTCTACACACACACACACACGCACACACGCACATACACCACGACCCTCGTTTCGATTCCCCCTCGATGTTAAAATATTTAGTCAAAACTTGACTAAATATAAAAACAAGAGTCATTTGCTCAGAGGACACACCATGTACTTTTGGTAAGCACAGTTGCTAATGCTGAACATTAAAGTGTTCCCAATGCAAGAGTTGATTGGTAAATATTTCACATATCGTCGCTGTCAGCTAGTGCAAGACCTCGTATGTGCAGATTTGCAGTTTTGAGAAAAACGAAAAAAAACGTGCTACAACCGTAACATTCCTGTTCAGTTTATTTAGTTTAATAACGATGAACTCCGTCATAACCCTCGCCCCCCAACGCGTCCCAATATTTCCCCCAACTTTTAAAATATTCTTTCGTTCCTCATCTAGTGATGATTTGTGCATTGTTTCCTTCTTGGTGTTAGTTAGTTCGTTAATGTGGTTGATCATTTTGATATGATCAGTCTGTCATGAATCGATATTCTGAAGCGCGAACCTGTCAAGAATAGAATAGGCAACCGAGACTACTCGCGCATTACACGACGTAGCCAAGTGACGTATTCATGTGACGTATCCAAGTGTACTGACGTAAACTAAAATCGTTTCACGAGAGGGTCGTTTTCCGCAAGTACACGGAACGAAGAACGCTTGGAAGAAAAGCCGTTCCCCTTCTTTGAAGGAACCCACGATCCAATTGATTCATTCATCTTCCTCTTCCTCATGTTGCCGAAATTATGGAGAGAGATGTAACCAGACTACTACTGCTATTAACTTGATGATGGTGTCTTGAGAAGAAGAGTGATGACCCAAACCAGGAGCGCGGTCTTCAAGACCAGTCAAGTGCTGCACGTCATCTCGAGTACCTTTTCAATGACATCGAGCTAAGTCAAAACTCCATAAACATTATGTGTATTCCTTTTGTTTTGATGTCCTCCAAGGGAAAGTTCCGAAGAACGTTTGCAACGGCGGAGTCACGTTAGATTACCGTGACAGAATTGAAATCCAGCAGCAATAGACATTTGATCAGAGTGTGCTGTGATGCAAGTAACATGACCTAGCTTGAACAGTGTGTGATACATTTAGTACGATACTGATATTTAGCAAAAATATAGACTAACCTGATTAATGTGTGCTGCATTGCAAGAATCTTATTAACACTATCCATGTATTAAATTATGTAAACCTGTGTTGACCTTTCTCTGCTACTTCGAGAGCATGGGAAAGAGTGAAGGAAAGTAAAGTCAAGGTAGTACCTGTTTCTTTAGCTAATACGAAAAGGCGGCGTGTTTTCCTTCCATAAACTTCCTTTGGAAGGCGCACGCAGAAAGAAACAGGCTGACGAAAACTGACCTGTGACATATGGGGGCTCGTCCGGGATTTTGTAACTCGTAATTTCAATTTGGCTTCCCCAAACAAATTTTCTTCAAACAAATTCCCTATTCGTTTTTCGTTTGTGTGTTCGTCCGTTCATGTTCATCATCGTATAAATCAACTTTTGTATTTATTCATGTTTATAGTTAGTTCATCATTTAACGATAGCAGAGTCTGACGTGTGTGCTTCAGCACACGGGAATAATCCAAATGAAGAGTGACGCAAGGCTTTGACGTCACTATAATAATTCACGTAAAGCACTAATGTTATAGTAGTTTAGTTCCCCCTATTTGGCTGTGCTAAACAAAAAGCTATAACAGAAGACAGTGGACTAACACCCTGTCAGGCCATCCTGTGTCCCTTAGTCGACAAAATTATAATATTGTTGGTCGCCGTGGGAGGTTGGTGGGCGAATTGGGTTATATACGAGGGATAGCACTCATCTTCGTCCAGAAGGACCGTGGAAGTGAAGTTGATTCTGCAGACAGTCACATTTCACAACGCCAAGAGTAAGGGTTAGGAAATTTAGATTATTGTCTATACAGCAGTAGATAATTGAAGAATCTTATTTCGACTTACTGTGCGATAGAATCGAGTTGATATTAATATAGGCGAAAGGTCCACGTTGATGGAGCGCCGATGAGATATTAAAATGAAGTTCACTCGATAGAACGGTATATTGTTTGACATATACCAGAAGAACCATAAATTCTAGTGTTAGGTATCCGTGGTTGTAAAAGGATATTAGAATGGTTCAGAGAAATCGTGTCATTGGGACACGTAGCGTTTACTGAGGTAACGTTGAACGTTCATGAATTCAAGTAGCAAAGTGAGCTTCACTAAAGTAACACTTCATTCTATAGTGAGGGAGTTTTCTCTCTCTAGTAAATAGTGTGTGAAAAGCAGTTTAGTCAAATCGGTTTTTCAACCGAGCATCACGTATTTGCAGTTTGATTCAGTGAATATCTGTGTGTGAGTTAACGTAAAGGATATGCAAACATCCAAACACCCGAGTACTAGGGCGCATATAGCAAAAATGAACGCTGACCCGCAGAACCAGAATACGGCTGAGGCCGTAGTTTCAGATGTTGAAGGTGGTGACACAAACACCCAAGGAGAATCGAGCGATAATGATTCTCAGACGTTAGGCGCGCGTGTAACGACTTATGTATCCGCTGCGAGTAATGAACGTGCAGGTCCGATCCACCCTGTGAAATCCGGATTGGAGTGGACTCGCGAACTTTTGGCGATAGGACGAGAGTTAGGACTCGAAGGCAAAGACTTGCGTGAGTTTGTAGCTGAAGAACGCGCACGAGAGGAACGTGAACGTGAACGTGAACGTGAAGCCGGTGAACGAGAAGCCGATCGCGCGTTTCAGCTAGAACAGTTGAGGATACAAACGGAAGCACGCCGAGACAACGCCAACAATAACGCGTCGAGGCGTCGTGGGGATGACGACTTTATCCCAAAAAATCCCTTTTCTTGATGACAAAGACGACATCGAGAGTTGGTTTGCACAATTTGAACATTATGCAACCGACTGTCATCTCGACGACGAACGCAAAGCTACGAGAATGGTGTATTTCCTGAAAGGAAAGGCGAGAACCATTTATGCAAAACTCAGTTTCGAAGACGCGCGCAATTACAACACTTTGAAGAATGCGTTGTATGATGGATTTCAACTGACAGCAGATCAATATCGGAAGAAATTCCGTCAGCTGAAGCGAAACCCATCTGACACGTACAAAGAACATGTCACCAAACTTGAGCGCATCCTCGATAAATGGATCGAGTTAGCCAAGTGCGATGAACATGTGGCAGATCTGAAGGATCTAGTTCTCAGAGAACAATTAGAGAACACCTTCCCTGCCGAAGTGATGTTGCACGTACTTGATCGGAAACCGAAGTCTGCGAAAGAAATGGGCGAAATTGCCAGGGAGTACGAACAATCACGTTCGAACATCAGGCCACGGCAATCTCACCAAAACCATTCTAGCGGCAGCGCGTTTTCGAACACAAAAAGTTCGAATGTCGTCAGAAGTGACGCGAAAGAGAAAGCGTCACAGAAAGAACATAAATACGTGAGCGATGATGAAAAGCAAAGACTGAAAGCCACAGGCTGTTGTTTTTTTTGCAAGGGCAAAGGGCACCTGTCGCGATTTTGTCCCAATAAGGGAGAAAGCGTTCACGCAGTTCATGTTCGAAATGAATTTGATGGACAAGAAATCCCCGTACATCTTGACAAGCTGTGCAAGTCGTGCAAAAAGAAGGATTTCAAAGAGGAAGTGTTCATCAAATTAGACGGCCGAATCGTAAAAGCATTACGCGATTCCGGGTGCTCAGGTATTATGGTCAGGGCCGACCTTATACCTGAAGAAAGGTACTTGGCAAAGAAAAAAGAAACTACGCTCGCAGAGAAGAAAACACGGAAATTGTGTCCCACGGCTGTGGCCCACATTGACTGTCCGTATTTTGATGCCAAAACCGAAGTGGTCATACTCGAAGATCCCATTTATCCTGTCCTCATAGGAAAATGGTATGGTGTAGGCCAGAACAAGAGGAAGACCCCTTTGTTTCCGGTACGTGACCCGAGTTGGTATCAAGGTGAGACCAACGCGGCGGTCAGTACACGGAAGCAAGAGAAGAGAAAAAAAAAACGGAAGGAGAAACCTGTGCCGGGAACTAGTCATGATGACAGAAATACACACAAGATGTATTCTCCGCAAGATCTCAAGAAGGCTCAGAATGATGATGAAACACTGGCAAAAGTACGCCAAATGGCTGTTTCAGGAGAATCATTCCACGATGTGAAATATGTATACAAGAAAGAAATCTTGTACAGGACAACCCTCGACAAAACCGGGAGTGAATCTAGTAAAGTCGTTGTTCCCAAAGAAATGAGAAGCAAAGTGCTTTCTTTTGGGCACGACCACCCGATGACAGGTCATCTCGGGCAGAAGAAAACCACTGATAGAATCAGGTGTGAATTCTGGTGGCCAGGTTTGGTCGGAGACATAAAACGTTACTGTCTCTCGTGTGACACATGCCAAAGAACAGCGCCAAAAGGCAGAACCAAGAAAGCACCTCAAGACAGTCTGGGGTTCTCACCCTTTGAAATGCGGTATGGCAAGACCATCAGAGGTCCCATGCAGGTTCTGCGTCGTGCATGGACTGATGAATCGGTCGAAGGTGAACAGAAGACGACAGCAGAATACGTTGTCGACCTCAGAAACAGAATTGACGAAAAAAAAGAAGAAGCAGAAGAACACATCGCCGTAGTCATCGAGGAAGATGATACGATGAACGATGATATCTTCCGAATAGACACTCAGAAGATGATTCCTCTGCTGGAAACTACTCGTACAGAAGATGTCACAAGCGTGAACTTCTGTAAAGAATTGAGTAGAGAAAGAACAAAAGAGGCGAAAGCGATCTGTAGTGCATTCTCCAAGAATCTGACTGATGTACCGATTACTACCAACTTGGAGAAGTGCAGAATCGAACTTACAGAGAAGAAACCTGTGTTTGTTCGACCGAGACTCGTACCTCATGCGATGGTGAAAACGGTCGAAGACGAGATCGACGAGATGTTGAAGCTCGGGGTCATTGAACCGGCAAACTCACCGTACAATGCTCCAATCGTTTTTGTGAAGAAGAAAGGAGGTAAGAAATACCGGGTTGTGACAACCATGGATCAGATTATTTAAGTCGCGCTTCATATAGTGACTAAATTTGGGAAATTCATTCTCAAGAAAGGGGCTGTCATGAATTATTATTATGAGGCGCGAACCTGTCAAGAATAGAATAGGCAACCGAGACTACTCGCGCATTACACGACGTAGCCAAGTGACGTATTCATGTGACGTATCCAAGTGTACTGACGTAAACTAAAATCGTTTCACGAGAGGGTCGTTTTCCGCAAGTACACGGAACGAAGAACGCTTGGAAGAAAAGCCGTTCCCCTTCTTTGAAGGTAAGTGACTGTGATTATTACATCGACAATCGTTCCACGGGATCTGGGCGGAGATGAGTGTATCGTGTCAGTCATGTACATTGTGTTGTTGTCAAGTTGTGTACGTTTGAATGTGCGCTGTTGCCAAATCCCCATTTTCCGAAACACAGTAATAGAATGAGAACGATAATAAAACATGAACAAACCAAGTCTTTTAGACAGGCTGTGTAGGTAACACATATGGCCCTTTGATCTGTTTCAGGAACCCACGGTCCAATTGATTCATTCATCTTCCTCTTCCTCATGTTGCCGAAATTGTGGAGAGAGATGTAACCAGACTACTACTGCTATTAACTTGATGATGGTGTCTTGAGAAGAAGAGTGATGACCCAAACCAGGAGCGCGGTCTTCAAGACCAGTCAAGTGCTGCACGTCATCTCGAGTACCTTTTCAATGACATCGAGCTAAGTCAAAACTTCATAAACATTATGTGTATTCCTTTTGTTTTGATGTCCTTCAAGGGAACATTCTGAAGAACGTTTGCAACGGCGGAGTCACGTTAGATTACCATGACAGAATTGAAATCCAGCAGCAATAGACATTTGATCAGAGTGTGCTGTGATTCAAGTAACATGACCTAGCTTGAACAGTGTGTGATACATTTAGTACGATACTGATATTTAGCAAAAATATAGACTAACCTGATTAATGTGTGCTGCATTGCAAGAATTTTATTAACACTATCCATGTATTAAATTATGTAAACCTGTGTTGATCTTTCTCTGCTACTTCGAGAGCATGGGAAAGAGTGAAGGAAAGTAAAGTCAAGGTAGTACCTGTTTCTTTAGCTAATACGAAAAGGCGGCGTGTTTTCCTTCCATAAACTTCCTTTGGAAGGCGCACGCAGAAAGAAACAGGCTGACGAAAACTGACCTGTGACACAGTCCTTTTACATACATGTACCACAAACATTAAATGGATTTATTTTTAATGTTAAAAATCGTAACATTTGAGGTTTGGGTGTTTCTTTTGCTCATATGGATTTACTGGATCTGCACATTCAACTATTTGTTGCTAGGTGGATGCCGTCTATGACCTTGTAGATAACCCATTAACACCTTGCAGATGAGCTTGATTTTGATTGTGCTGTAAACACGGATAGTTGTGTCATTGTTCTCTATGTTCTAAGAACTGTGCGTTTAAAACGTCTTGATATACAGGCGCCTAATTTGCAAAACAAGTAACAACATCTCTTATTTGAACATGTTCCCCCCTTTTGTGTGTGGCAGATCGTCATTTACATTTGTACCTGAAAAGTATAATTATTTGTTGCCAACAGTAAATGATCATGTATGAATTGCAAATTGTATGTAGTGAGGGGTATACATGTTTATTGATTAAAAGACTCACAATGGTGTGCTTGGCAAAATTAAAACAAAACAAAAAAACAAATATGTAATTATGATTAATGTGCCATATGTAATATTATTCTAACGCCTCTCTGTTTAATACAGAACTGGCATGATCTGATCGTTGTATCTTTTCTTAGACTATTTTTGCTTTACCTAATCGGGTAATGACAAATGTAAGGCTTCCCCATACCCTATCAAGCAACTGAAATTGTAAACACTTGTTTTCTGTCAACATATTACAACATGCTGTTCTGCTAACATTTTCAATGCTTTCGTAAGTGTATAATCTCACCATTTGACTTTATTTCTTTCACTGGTGTTTTCTCCAAGCTAAACAACATTTAAGGACTGATACATATTTTGACTGGTATTTCATTGTTTTTTCTGTCTTGTTTTACGGAAACAAGTGCGTTTGTACAGTATACATTTTTGGGGGGCAGTGTGTACCGAGCAAAACTAGGTTTGGAAAAAAAGATATATCAAATCATATATAAGAATAACAAATATTAAAGAATATACAAGTGGGAATTCCATTTATGTTGTCAGCTTTCTATAGCTATATTATGTGGGTTTTTCAGTGACTCTGTACCGAAACATGTTGCTTTTGTGGTTTGCATAAAGTTGTGCTCATTATACTGTTCATGATATATCATGTTTTTCTTTGTCTAAGTTTATCATTTGAATCTCTTAAAAATTTAATCTTTCTGAGCATTGTATGCAAGACACACATGTATGTGCAGTGATGTACGTGTTCGAGTCAAACCCATATGGAAACACTGATTTGGTTTTACAAATACTATCAATGATTATTGCTAGTGCCTTAAATAATTACATTTATGTCGGCTTTTTTCCAACCTGTGTATATAATTATATCCCTGCCTTTCGTTTTGATTTTTCGTCTTTGACAATTAAATGTGAAAATACGTAAGTTCGGCAAGGTCAGCGTTGGTAGTTCGTCGAAGTGCGTGGTGTTGGTTGATTGCTAGAGCTATCACATAACAAATTACAGCAAACACTATTGGTATGACAGAGACACCTATAATGTATGTATTGCGGACAAACGAACAGAGGCAAGGAGTGGGGTGCAACTGTCGTTTATTCAGTAACCATATGGAAGCTTCACTGTGAGGAAGTCCCTTAGTCCCTGTGCGCATGACTAATGCGGACATAGAACCGCGACAGCGCATAGGTACCGCCCTTGTGATCAAAGGGAAACAACTGCATTCTAGCCATCACAACACCTTTTTAGTTTTTATGTGTTTGATTACATGGATTTAACCAACTCGCATTTTGTAGCCAATTTTTATGTTGATAACGAATGCCATTTTTTCACTGCGTACTTTGAATGTGTACTTTGATGTTGTGATTATATAAAGTTGATATTGAGTTAATGTAATTTATCTTTAAAGGTATAACTTTGATATCATTGTGTCGGGACATCATTATTATCATTAGTAGTAGTAGTGTCATCATTATTATCATTAGTAGTAGTAGTAGTAGTAGTAGTAGTAGTTGTTGATGTTGTAGTATTGATCAAGCTGAAGTAGTAGTACTGGAAGTACTTTCGTTAACTACAATTTCTTTTCCAAGCAACTCTTTTGAAGCAATCTTATATTTTAACACGTTTATTTCGAGTTTATCTTTATATTTTGCACGTGCACCCATGGGCATCTGCAGCGTCATTCTGTTGGGAGAAAAAGTTTACCATCCAATAAGGGTTGCTTGCTTGTGTCTCTTCCTTTGTCACTCGGCTGTAGTTCTTGACATCACATCTCATTTCCTGTTGAAATACCTGTTTGATAGATTGACACCTTCGTCGAGTTC
>NC_090247.1:58126250-58188750 GCF_037325665.1 Littorina saxatilis
AGATTATTGTTTAAAGCATGTCCATCTGTTACAACAATTAATATGAGAGGAGAGGAATTTGCAAATGTTTTGATGCAGAGAATGGAAAACCCATTTTGGACCAATGTTTTTAAACATTATAAGAAACTACATGGAAAATGTGACTCTATAACCTTTAACGATTTTGTATCAGAATGCTTACATTATAATGTTAATATTCGGAGAGATAAAAAGACAGTGTACATTCAAAATTGGATCGACAATGGAATAGCTCAGATTGGTCATATTTTGGGACAAAATGGATACTTATCCTATAATGCGTTTAAAATCAAATATCCAAATGTGCGAGGCGATTTTGTATTGTATCAAGGTGTAATCCAGGCTGTTAAGAAATATCAGAGAAAAATCGGCTTAGAATTTGATAAACATTTTATTATGACAGAGCCCATTGTGTGGAAATGTATTTGTAAAGGTAAGACACAACTTATTTACAAAAAACTGATTGAACATACTACGGTCCCAAAATGTATCGAAAAATGGTCTGAATCTCTAGACTGTTTGTTAGATAAGAAGGCTATTTTTCAACATGTTTTTAAAACAACAAAAGACACTTGTCTGAGATGGTTCCAGTACCGATTATTGTACAGAATTTTGCCCACAGAAAGGTTTCTATTTTTGCGAAAAATTGTGGATACGTCATTGTGTACATTTTGTGGTAGAAATGAAGAAACCCTTTTACATATGTTTTGGGAGTGTGATAAAGTGCAGACTTTTTGGATAGAATTTGTAAATTGGTTAAAGGCGAACTGCACCCATTGCGACAATTTAAAACTGTCTAAAGAACTGGTTCTTCTTGGAGTGGCGAACAATGTAGTCACCGATAAAGCTTTTGATGTGTTATTAATCTGTGCCAAACACCATGTATATATTTCCAAAATGAACAAAAAGACCCCTCATTTTCAGACATTTAGTAGAAACTTTAAGCAAAGATTTATTTGTGAAAAGTATAACGCAGTTGTGAATAATACAGTAGATAAATTCTACAAGGATTGGCGCCTGTATATGCACGTTTTGATGTAACCCCTAGTTTTTTTCGTTCTTAAAACCTTTTGATAATGCGACCACCAAACCACTGAACATCCCCCCTCCCCATTCCATCCTCCCACCCCATGTATGTTGTAATTGTCCAAGTGTGCTTTTCTGTTATATGATTCTGTCTTTTCGGTTAGGTGATGTCCTGTAATGTACACCATATACATGTAAAAAAAAAAAAAAAAAACTGTACAAAAAGAGAAAAAAAAAAACAAAACAAAAAAACCATTTGAAATATACAGCGATAGTTCAAATAATAAAGCAGTAACATTTTCAAAACATAACATCGAGGTGTGTATGTGTGTGTGTGTGTGTGTGTGTGTGTGTGTGTGTGTGTGTGTGTGTGTGTGTATGTGTGTGTATATATGTGTGTGTGCGTGCGTGCGTGTGTGTTTGTGTGTGTGTGTGTGTGTGCTTGTTTCTGTATCTGGGTATGTGTGTGTGTGTGTGTGTGTGTGTGTGCCTGTGTGTTTGTGTGTGTGTACATGCGTGGGTGGGCACCTGTGAGTGTACTTGCGTAAGTCAAAATGGAGTAGTATTTAAATATTCATCAGCAGTTGCTATCATATTGTGTGTATTCCGTCTAAAGAGAGCCAACACACAACTGTACAAAGGGTCCCTGTATTAACAGTGTGATATCAAATAACCAAAGGGAAGTAATCGCTCTTAATGCATACGACATGTGTAATAGAGTAAGCGAGAGTTGTACGGAACCTTTTCTCCTGGCACCTGAGAGAATAACAAGCATTGAAATGAACAAGCGACTTTCATCCTCAAAAAAGGATGATCACCGCAAGCTCATATGCTCATCATTCTCCAAGGCACTCCAACTAACACCTACGTACACAGTCATATACAAGAACCAGCTTTTATTCTCGACCGGACTTAGTCCTTAGATCAAGACTGGTTTAAACAGAACAAACACACAAACACACACATTGTTACAGGGTCGCCTCGAAAGTATCAGTTAGAATTACATCGCTCTGCCTCATTCTGTTTGAAATTCAGTGTGTATCAGTGCAAGAAATGTGCCATTGTGTGTAGCATTCTTTCAAGAGAAACTCACATAAAGTCTCTCTCAAGTATCTAATGATTCGTTATCTACGTTACTGAAACCATTATCACGTTAAAGAATCACAGCAACATTCACTCTTTGGAGAAAAAAAATAGAAACCTATTTGGAGTCATTTCTCGTGTACAATACAATACGATATTATAATTCGCCCCAACGAATTTAAAGCCTTTCCTTTCGTTCACATAAGTAAAAGTTAAGAATCACTTAAAATACTACTAGCAAGCCCTCTGTCTGCTCATGGTTCGATTTTCTCCATCCCTATATTTGCGTTATGACCGCAACAAATGCTGCGAAGCATTTTTTTTCAGTTACACTGAGACATACATGAATTAATTGACACGTGTGAGAATACCGTCAACACACAGGCTGAAATATCTGCATTTACAATCGAA
Source organism: Littorina saxatilis (assembly GCF_037325665.1). Taxonomy (NCBI): domain Eukaryota; kingdom Metazoa; phylum Mollusca; class Gastropoda; order Littorinimorpha; family Littorinidae; genus Littorina; species Littorina saxatilis. The sequence continues at coordinate 58,128,789 of NC_090247.1, forward strand.
TCAGCAAACTAAAGCAAATAACACCGTTTATAACTTTATGGAACAATAATGACTACATATCAAATACACTGAAAGAAGTAGATTTAAGCGGTAAACTGAATTCATGAACCGATATTTAAAAATATATAACATCAATGGAAACATTTTCAAATATTTGATTGCGAGTTTAAGAGTGTGTATTTGCACGCGCGAGTGTGTTTGTGTAAGCAGACACATAATCATAACAAGCACTCTTTCTCAGCGCAAAACAAAACAAAACAAAAACGCTTTATAATCATTTGCTTATACCTGCCCTACAGCTGGACGTTTGTGTTTTTTGTTTCAAATATTTGTTTTTGTTTAAATGAAATCTAATCTACGTTGTACTGAACACATTTCCAATACAAAAACTTATCAATCCATCATTATCTAAACAACATTTTTTGGTGTGCATAGGAATAAAAGAAAAGAAGAAATACAATTACAAAGTACACATTACGAACGAAAAGAACTCCACACATTCTAGAAAAAAATATACAGCCTTGTTATCATTTCTGGATCACACACAGTATTCGTATGATGTATTTGGTCGTCTGCCTCAAAACTGAAAGATTTTCTTTTGTGCTCTTATTCTAAACTTTCACTCATAGCCGGTTTGTGTTTTGGATTTTTTGTCCAGTTCATATCCACAGCAGACTCTATGAAAAAATCTGTCAGATGCACACACATTTTTAAACTGACATACAAACGTGCCGTTTACACAATGGATAATATATCTGCATTATAACAGCTTTTGTCATGAGCAACTATCGATATATATGTAACCCTCCACCACGGAATGAGTCGTATGTCACCTTTGCCTGATTTTCATATTTTTACATTTTCCTATAGATTGTTTTATGCTCTATCCAGTGGTGAAAACCGTTTTAGAAAAGAGCAAAAACTGTTTGAGTTATAAGCCTGTGACTAAGGTGACCCTCACACTGTACCAGACACTCCCCGAACTTATATTAAGCCCAGCGCAGAACCGCGCGAGGTGACACTGCGACTCATTTCGTGGTGGAGGGTCACATAATTATGCTCAATGAAAGAATCATCTGAAAACATACAATACTAATAACAAACATATTTTAAAGCATTAGAAGGTAAACCTTTAACAATCTTGAAAGGGAAAATAAAAAATGAAAACACGATATCAATTGTGCAAATCTTCTCAGACAAACGAATAGCAATTTAGTATGTTCTCATCAAACACAAACATAGCACTAACTACTTTGATAAAAACTAGTCGCAAAAAGCGCAATCACAGCATTTAGTCAATCTTTCGAACTCACAGAATGAAATTGAACGCCCTGCATTTTTTTACCAAGACAATACAGCTTTGTCTAAACCGCGGACACGTTTACGTGCAAAGCGTGCTAAAAGTGACAAGTCAGTATAGCGTATAAGCGCTTATGTTTAACACAAAAGCGAGCTTTTCTGTATTTTTTTAAAAACTTTCTGAGCTTGTTTTTAACCCAAACATAACATATCTATATGTTTTTGGATTCAGGAAATGATAAAGCATAAGAGGACTTCGGTTTGGATCGATTACTAAGATTTTAATTTTAATTATAATTTTTTTGATTTTTAATGACTTAACCCATTAATAATTTTTAAGGTCACAAGCTGAAATCCAATCCTATAGTCCGGTCTTCGTCGAAGACTGCATGACCAAAATGTCATCAATTTGTATGGAAAATGACGTCACCACATTGCGGCCTCAACGTTTGTAAAAAGCCGGATATAACGTCATCAAAAACATTTATCGAAAAATTACTGTGGGGATATCATCTGGAAGAACTTTCGAGCAAAGTTTCATAAAGATCCGTCCGGTAGTTTTCCAGGAGTTGCTGTCCACACACACACACACACACACACATGTACGCACACACATACACACACCACAACCCTCGTCTCGATTCCCCGTCTATCTTAAAACATTTAGTAAATATGGCAAAGTAAACAAAAAATACTTTCTTTAAGTAAAATCCGTACAATGATTTACACCCTCTCGCCTCCTCACTCTCTCTCTCTCGCTCCTTCCTCTCCCTTCTCTCTCTCTCTCTCTGTTTTCTGTACTGATTGGTTCTTTTATGTTTGCAGCAAATTAATTATGCTTATTTTGATTAAATTGAGATTTTTGTTTGTTTGTTCGTTCATGGGCTGAAACTCCCACGGCTTTTACTTGTATGACCGTTTTTACCCCGCCATTTAGGCAGCCATACGCCGCTTTCGGAGGAAGCAAGCTGGGTATTTTCGTGTTTCTATAACCCACCGAACTCTGACATGGATTACAGGATCTTTTTCGTGCGCACTTCGTCTTGTGCTTGCGTGTACACACGGGGGTGTTCGGACACATAGGAGAGTCTGCACACAAAGTTGACTCTGAGAAATAAATCTCTCGCCGAACGTGGGGACGAACTCACGCTGACAGCGGCCAACTGGATACAAATCCAGCGCGCTACCGACTGAGCTACATCCCCGCCCATTAAATTGAGATAAAACGGATCTTACGTCTTTAAATCTCTACTTCAAAATAGAATAAATGTTAAACTACTGTGCCAGAAAGACAAAGTGTCTACCAATAGTTAATATGTGTACAATCATAGAAAGACGCAAAGGGGCACACGTAAATAGACGTGCACGTCCGTATTCTTCGTAAATACGGGAAAACAAAATAAAGAGGAAAAGTAATCGTACAATATCATAATGAAACAACAAACAACGTTAGTAAATAAGTAAATAAATGATACGGCAGACTTTAAAAATGTAACAGTTCCATTTCTCCTTTAACAGTAAGGATAAATCCAGTTGCAAACATCAGGAAAGGGGAAATCCACAATATATATATATACAATTCAGAGACAATGGGATCAAAGTGGAAACATTTGTACATACAATATTTAAAAATAAGCTTTCTAAACGAAAGGAAAAGAATGAAAACGTTTTAAATCGGGTAGTCTTAACATTATACAAGCATACTAGTGTAAACAACTGAGAGAGAAAAAACAATCATAACAGCAGATCAGTAAACATATTAGTGGGTATCTAAGTTGATGTGTACTAAATGGTATGTAATGAAATAAAAATGAACTGGGAAAAGTTATGGGATTTGTACTGTACAAGAGGTCCCGTACTCCTAGACCACAAAAAGTCTGAAGAGTAACCATCGAACATTCAATCAACGAATTAAATCATTTGAATATATTGATGAATAAGTAACTACACTTAAAGAAACAATATACAGACAAGATCATGATTTGCTTTACGTCCAGCCAATTAGAAGGGTCATTTGTGTGAAAAACAAGCTTATAACAACAAAAAACATGTCAACAGATCAAAAGTATGTAATGGTTTTCATAGCAAGAATTGTACATACAGTGAGCTTTCTCTCACGTTCTTTCTCTGACCCCCCCCCTCTCTCTCTATTTCTCTCTCTCTCTCCCGCCCCCCCCCCTTCTTTCTTTTACGCATTCACGCGGAGGTTGGCGACGACGAACACTTTAGTTATTTTTTTTTATACCTACGTTAATTCTGCGGGAGATAATATCAGAGGAACGGAGGGCTGGAACCAACTTAGGGGGAACGGATGTGTGCATTGCTTTTACAACTGTGGAATTGATTTCTACGTTTTGAAAGGAATGTTGTCTTGCGATTCAAGTGCATCATGATCTAGATCAGAATTCTCATCAGTTTCCCCGATACACTGTCTATGTTTAGGTAAGTGAATGCCATTGGGAACACCGGACACCATATGATGCAATAACCCCAGTGTTTCAGTTGTAACCCTCTCTTGCTGGCTGGAATGTACTACATCTTGGTGAAATAGCTTATCTGTCAAATCCTTAATAATTGCCTTGTTCTCCATGATGAGTGTGCATATGGTCTCTGTTGACTGCATTTGCGTAGAAGTGAACTCTTTAGTCATCTGATGGAATTTTGAATCCCGTTCCACTATTTGCTTTTCTTGCTCTCGAACCGTTATCTCGAGTTTCCTCAGTTGTTGTTTCGATTGCGATAACTCTTTTTCCGTGGCGTAAGAACGATTTTGAAAATAAAGTCTCTCTGAGTTTCGGACTCTAAGTTCCGTCTCCGTGTTTGCCTTTTGTTCTTCCAGAGTTTCTATCGCAGCTTTCAATTTTTCAGCTTCTATCTTCAGGGTATCCACTTTGACATCAGCAGCAGCCAAATTTGCTTTTAATGAAATAATTGTATTATTTTGACTTTCCTTTATTGATCTCAATTCAACAACTTGCAACTCCAAGGCTTTGTTCTTTTCTTGAAGTTCTGCATTTTGAATCTCAAAATTTCTTAGTTTTTCCATTGTTACAGTTTTGGGTGTTTCACACATTACTTTTAATTGTATGACAGCTCCTCAGTCAAAAGAATCTTAACATTCACTAACATGCGAAACGAAGATGATTCTCACACATCGTTGCCAATGTTGTACATTCACACTGTTTATAAATGTGTTTACCATCTTCCTGAAAGAACAGATGAAAAAAAAAATAGGATTAGAAGAAAAAAAGCGAAAAAACGTGAAGACCACGCCATAAACACAATAGTAGAATAATTTATGTAACTCAGTGAGTGTGTGTGTGTGTGTGTGTGTGTGTGTGTGTGTGTGTGTGTGTGTGTGTGTGCGTATGTGCGTTCTTGTGAGTTTGTGTGTGTGTGTGTGTGTGTATGTGTGTATGTGTGTGCTCTTGTGAGTTTAAGTGTGTGTGTGTGTGAGTGTGTGTGTGTGTGTGTGTGTGTGTGTGTGTGTGTGTGTGTGTGAAAGACAGAGAGAGAGAGAGAGAGAGAGAGAGAGAGAGAGAGAGAGAATTAGAGAGAACGAGTGTCACGTGAACGCAAACATATACCGGCACATGCATGTACACACTAACACACATTGGTTACCAACATAAAAGAATTTTTAGAATATTCAATAAGTAAAACACCTAAGCTATTGACAGAAGAAACAACAAACAACCACCCCTCATCCCTTGACCCTTACCTTTGGCGTATCGGGTACGAACGTTCAAGGTAGGGGTCCGTACATTGGGCACGTGTCTATATTAGGCCACCCCCACTGACGCTATGCTAACTTTGTTTTTCTGTCCCCAGAACTATCCTGTTCTTAATATACACTGCATGCAGCTGCAGGAAGTGGATTTTGTTTTGCTCAGTAGAAGGGTGTGTCGCGCGCAATTGATGCTGATTGGCTGGCCGGCAATGACGCATTGAAATGTTCCGTTTTTAACCTCATGGCGACTCGAACAAGTATAATGCGACTCGTCTTCGACTCGTCGGCATTATACTTGTCTCGTCTAAATATCGGACCCTATTGCTACGCTGAAAACACAATAGCTGTTAATGTACATATGGCATGTTTTCTCAAAAAAATGTGATCATAATTAACGAAAATAGGTTAACTAGGTACCATTATTAAAGTTTTAGAAATTGATAAAAACATTATTTCATATTATTCTTTATCATTTCCTAATTCCAAAAACGTATAGATATAATATGTTTGTTTTAAAAACGAGCTCACAAAGTTAACAAGTCGCGTAAGGCGAAAATACAATATTTAGTCAAGTAGCTGTCGAACTCACAGAATGAAACTGAACGCAACGCAACGCAGCAAGACCGTATACTCGTAGCATCGTCACTCCACCGCCCGTGGCAAAGGCAGTGCCCGTGGAATTGACAAGAAGAGCGGGGTATTCGTTGCGCTGAGAAGGATAGCACGCTTTTCTGTACCTCTCTTCGTTTTAACTTTCTGAGCGTGTTTTTAATCCAAACATATCATATCTATATGTTTTTGGAATCAGGAACCAACAGGGAATAAGATGAAAGTGTTTTTAAATTGATTTCGAAAAAAAAATTTGATAATAATTTTTATATATTTAATTTTCAGAGCTTGTTTTTAATCCGAATATAACATATTTATATGTTTTTGGAATCAGCAAATGATGGAGAATAAGATAAACGTAAATTTGGATCGTTTTATAATTTTTTTTTTTTTTTTACAATTTTCAGATTTTTAATGACCAAAGTCATTAATTAATTTTTAAGCCACCAAGCTGAAATGCAATACCGAAGTCCGGGCTTCGTCGAAAATTACTTGACCAAAATTGCAACCAATTTGGTTGAAAAATGAGGGCGTGACAGTGCCGCCTCAACTTTCACGAAAAGAAGGATATGACGTCATCAAAGACATTTATCAAAAAAATGAAAAAAACGTTCGGGGATTTTATACCCAGGAACTCCCATGTCAAATTTCATAAAGATCGGTCCAGTAGTTTAGTCTGAATCGCTCTACACACACACACAGACACACAGACACACGCACATACACCACGACCCTCGTTTCGATTCCCCCTCGATGTTAAAATATTTAGTCAAAACTTGACTAAATATAAAAAGAATACAGAAAAGCGCGCTTTCTTGCTTACCGCAATACGCTATTGCGCTATACTGGCTTGTCAATTTCACTTCGTGTCGCACGGGAAAAGTGAGCGATTTTCTTGCCGCGGGGGTTGACGAAGCTGTACTGTCTTGGTGAAAAAATGCAGTGCGTTCAGTTTCGTACTGTGAGTTGGACAGATTGACTAAATGTAGTAATTTTGCCTTACACAACGTGTTTCTATTTGTTCGACTCAATTAGTTATCTTAGGGTTTAAAATTTCTGTAGGTACCCGACTGCTCCTATTTGGACCATCCCAAGTTCCTTATATTGAATATATGTTACAATAGTAAATATTTAACATCCGAGTTTCCTTCTTCAGATAGAACCCACAAATCTGACGTCTTTTCCCGTTAACAATTATTACCACAAAAATCAAAATAAACATAACAGCGTTTGTCCTAGGATCAGTGTCAGCGAGGAAACTGCAGGGAAAACAGTCAGACCATGCATATCACGAGATTAGCGTTCATACAAAAAATGGCGGCTTTTCTTTTGCTTCTTAGAGGTTTATATGGGAATCAGATTTCTATGCCACAGATGTTTTCCTGAAGTGTATTCCCGGGTAAGGCTACAAGATTTTAAAACGGTTTGAAGCTTGGCACTGATAAAAGCAAATGGCCAACTGGTATCTTGCCACTCTGAATGTATTTTTCAACTGCAAAGATGTGCAGACGTGCTTTTATAATGTTGTCGCGTGGTGAACCGTGGAACACATACAGGTTACACACCTCCCAGTCCGGACATCTTGGACATTTTCCCGGGGGTCGATTTTCAGGTAGTATCGAGTCTCTACCAAGGTAATATTTTTATTTTATTTATTTATTTTATTTTATGCAATTTATATCGCGCACATATCTCAACCACGGATTCAAGGCGCAGAGATTTATTTATGCCGTGTGAGATGGAATTTTGTACACAATATATCACGCATTCACCGCATTCACATCGGCCAGCAAACCTCAAGCCTATTAGGGCGAGCATTCACCTTTCACGGCCTATTATTCCAAGTCACACGGGTATTTGGTGGACATTTTTATCTATGCCTATACAATTTTGCCAGGAAAGACCCTTTTGTCAATCGTGGGATCTTTAACGTGCACACCCCAATGTAGTGTACACGAAGGGACCTCGGTTTTTCGTCTCATCCGAAAGACTAGCACTTGAACCCACCACCTAGGTTAGGAAAGGGGGGAGAAAATTGCTAACGCCCTGACCCAGGGTCGAACTCGCAACCTCTCGCTTCCGAGGCAAGTGCGTTTACCACTCGGCCACCCAGACCCAAAAATCTACCCGAGGGATAATATGCAAGCTATCCAGGACGAGGTGTGTAACCTAATTATCCCTTAACCACGTCGTTTCTATTAAAAACACAAACTTTTTCCACTCAAACTTGCTGTTGCCTGTTTTCGGCTCGCCGAAAGTTTCCGTGGACGAAAGTCATGTCTCTGAATTCATGCGTAAAGAGATCAGTTCTATTGTGTCTGCATATCGGGCGTCGTCATTTAACTTGTATTTTTTTACATTCAGTCATCCATATTGCTTTTAAAAAGGTATGACATTCGTTTTTACATTTTAAAAGTAATTTTAAAATATCCTTGTGTGTAGTTTACTTCGGCTTTCGTAATACTCGAATCGATATACCGGGTATGTGTTTATTCCAGAATTGCGCACGATGACAGCAGCGCAACGAAATCAGTTTGTGCTGCGCCGGTTTAGTCGGTGACCCAACTCGGTTTGCAGTTTGAAATTGTGCCTTTTATCGCACTGTTCTGTTTCGGTTTTCACATTTGAATTACTTAAATATTCAGTCGTCACGTTTAAGGTGAGTCTAACTTCGATAGTTCGCATGTCGTTGACGTTACGCCTGTGATGTTTATGTCTGTAGATCGCGGCACATCGCTCAGTGTCGACTTTGACCCGCTCTTGAGTTTGTAGGCATAATTTCGCTTGCAGTTGCATAAATATTACGGTCATATCTGCTTCTCTTCCCTATATCTACATCGTATCTCTAACTTAGTTTCGGCTTGATCTTTTTGTGTCTCCAAACATGGACATTTTCAGTATGATGCCACTAGCTGAACCCGGCATTAATATTAATGGGGTCCTGATTTGGCCAATATGGTCCGCTGGACCAAAAAAGCAACAACTAACTAACTAACTAACAATAATATTAATTCACACAAGCCTGTCTAGCAGACAACAGTTCGAACAGCCTTGAACAGCACATTTACTGGCAGATTCAGCTAATAATCGAATCAGTCCACGTAAAGCAAAAGCAAATAAACAAAAGAGGAAGCCTAATAGCGTTTGATTTCTTATCTCGGTAATACACTTCTGATTATGTTTGTGTCATTTGAATGGATCCGAAGCGAGTTCCCAGTTACGACAACTTTTCAAGAGTTATGCACCTTGAAAGTCGATGTCAATTTCAGATTGAATATTAACTACCAGGTAACTGCGTTGTGCTTTGATTGCTCTCTCTCTCTCTCGCTCTCTCGCTCTCTCTCTCTCTCTCGCTCTCTCTCTCTCTCTCTCTCTCTCTCTCTCTCTCTGCGTTCAGTTCTGCGTTGATGGTGGTCTGTTGTGTAAAATGTATGGATAAGTGTCCCTTGATCTCGATCGCGATACTGGTTGTGCATGCCTTTGGCCGGTTCGGCCAGCGAATTATCTCGATTCCGCTTTATAAACCCATGCAATATGTGTGTATCGTTTGTAGTATTCTTTATTTCCACAATATTGACGTATGTAGGCTAGTAGCCACGCGTGATATCGACTCTGACACCGCAGAATATTTCAGTCGTTCGTTGAAGAAAGTAGTCCATCAATATTAAACTCTTATTATGCAGATGACCTCTTAATTATTCCAGTTGAACTTTACGAACACGCACAAAACAGGTCAGATCGCGGCTCGGTACCCATGGATTACGCAGCGTATTCACCTCATCAGTGGCCGAGGTCTTGTCGGCTACGTAGCGGCTTTACGCATATGCGCAGAGCCTACGGACACCGTAAGATGAAAACGTGGTGGGCATGACGCGATCGTAGCGAAACTTGCGCCGCTACGTTCACCGTAAAGTTACGACAGCCCCCCCCCCCCCCCCCCCCCCTGTCGTAAACCTTTGCGCAGCACGCGTGTGGCGAAAAAACATTGCGGGCCGCACGTTATTTTTTCGGATGCTTTTGCGGCGGAACTTCAGCCGTCAACGGATGTTGCAGAACAGATCCTCATTGCTTTGCTTGTTTTTTTCTAGCAAAGTGTGGATTTCAACTTCACTAAAATGTCCGCCGCGGTGCTTTGGAGCTCGAGCTTCGACAACGTGATAAAGAAAACGAATACTATATTACGTAATCAAACACAACATCATGACGTAAAGTACACAAAAAGAAAGATTTCTCCGTATCGCCGAGACTAATAGACTTCCTTAAGGCTTTTGACGTCACTAGTTAGACGCGACTTCACGGGATATACCCCTTCACTAAAAACAGTACAACTTTGCGCACAGTGTTAGCTCCTTATACGTATTTCGTTACTCCGCAAACGAAGCAAGCGTCGTGACCACCAAGTTTCGCATTTGCGGAGCTGCGGAATACGTAGACTTTACGTGTTCGTAACTCCATGCTATACTTAACTTATTTGCGCTACCCGGCGACAAGACCTCGGCCACAGGTAACAGAGACAAAGAGGCAGATCAAAGGATAAGTCACCAAATTGACTGCATTACATGAATGGTAAGTTCGCTCTGGTGGTTATTATTATTATTATTATTATGGTGAGCTTATATAGCGCGAACCATAATTAACTGTGCTCTCCGCGCTTTACATATTAATTTCTGCCGTTTGAAATGGAATTTTTTACAGACAGACAGACAAACAGACATTTTTTACACACAATATATAACGCATTCACATCGGCCAGTAAACCTCAAGCCTATTAGGCGAGCATTCACCTTTCACGGCCTTCACGGTGGTGTGTACTGTGTTCCCCTCTTTTGACCTCGGAGCTGGCGTGCTGCTGTTTCATTCATGTGGATTCCCAAAATAAACGTTATCTCATTTTTATGACTGACATCTTGATTTGCTTTGTTGTTTAAGATAAGCTGCGATTCGAACATTCTGTAGGCTGAAGGATTCTTTTCTGATCCGACTACTTATAAATGCAAAAACCCTGCGTGTAAGTTTACATCTGACCAGGAAAGACAAATTTGACCCGTAGTTACTTAGAGCAGAAATCTTGAAAGATAACCCTGGTAAATCTGTATGTAAATTCCAAGTTTGAATTGTGCTGCCAGAGTTTTGTCTCAGTATTCTAATAAAAAAATATGTTATTGCTATGACGGTTTTTTTCCACTCATTGTCGGTATAGGGAGAGACCGAAGCCGTGCCTTGTCTGAAAGAAAACACGTCGTTGAGAAAGCATCAATACCTAATTCTCCTGAGGCTCTCCCTCGTCGCTGTCATCTGGCAGTTCGACGATTGTTACAGTTGACCTACTTTCAGATTCACAATCATCAAATCCTCTACGATAAGATCTCCATGCGTTTGTCAAAAAGTCTCTGTCAGCTCCTCGTGTCTGCATGCGCATTAGTTTTTCGTTCATGTCTCTAACAAATGTTTCCATTTGAGATTGCATATTTTTCATCTCAGCAGTGTGCTCTTTTCCATGTGTACGAGCCCTTGCCTTTAATTCGGAAATTTGTTGTCGCAGTTGTTGTTCATCTCGATCATGCTCTTTCTTCCAGGCTTCTAAAGCTGCGGTTTGCTTTCTCAAATTTTCAGCTGTGGTTCTGTGCGTGACAATCTGCTCTCTCAAGTGTCTGTTCTCTTCAGTTAACATTTGAAGTCGTTGTTCAAAGTCAGTTTCTTTATCAGTGAGCAAATGTCGACGCTTGTCTGTTTCATTTTGGAGTTCCCCAGTTTTGCTTTGCAGACCGACGATTTCTGCTTGAAGGTCTCTCGTCTGTTTGTCCAGGGAGCGTTTTTCGTTCTGCAATCCTTCAATCTGCTCTTCTCTTTCTTTCAAATAGAATCTGAGCTGTTCTTTGGCAGCCTTCTCATTGGACAGCGATTGATTCAGTGTTGTGACTTGAGAAGAAAGACTGGCGTGTTTGTCTTTCCAAAGGCTCGCTTCGTTCGCAGCAGAATGTCTTCTTTTTTCTAGTCTGGACAAGTCGCTCGTCTGCATTGCATTTTGCCTCTCAAGATCTGCGAGGGAGCGTTTTTCTTTCTGCAATCCTTCAATCTGCTCTTCTTTTTCTTTCAAATAGAATCTGAGCTGTTCTTTGGCAGCCTTCTCATTGGACAGCGATTGATTCAGTGTAGTGACTTGAGAAGAAAGACTGGCGTGTTTGTCTTTCCAAAGGCTCGCTTCGTTCGCAGCAGAATGTCTTCTTTGTTCCAGTCTGGACAAGTCGCTCGTCTGCATTGCATTTTGCCTCTCAAGATCTGCGAGGGAGCGTTTTTCTTTCTGCAATCCTTCAATCTGCTCTTCTTTTTCTTTCAAATAGAATCTGAGCTGTTCTTTGGCAGCCTTTTCTTTGGACAGTGATTGATTCAGTGTAGTGACTTGAGAAGAAAGACTGGCGTGTTTGTCTTTCCAAAGGCTCGCTTCGTTCGCAGCAGAATGTCTTCTTTTTTCTAGTCTGGACAAGTCACTCGTCTGCATTGCATTTTGCCTCTCGAGATCTGCGAGGGAGCGTTTTTCTTTCTGCCATCCTTCAATCTGCTCTTCTTTTTCTTTCAAATAGAATCTGAGCTGTTCTTTGGCAGCCTTTTCTTTGGACAGTGATTGATTCAGTGTAGTGACTTGAGAAGAAAGACTGGCGTGTTTGTCTTTCCAAAGGCTCGCTTCGTTCGCAGCAGAATGTCTTCTTTGTTCTAGTCTGGACAAGTCGCTCGTCTGCATTGCAGTTTGCCTCTCGAGATCTGCGAATTTTGAGCGCAAATCTTCTCGTTCAGATTTAAGACTTTCTAGTTCACTCTCCGACAGGCGTCTTTCTTTCTTGCTGGATTTAACCAATGCTTCAAGATCGGTTACTCGATGTTGTAATACTGTATTTTTTTTTTCAAAATCTCCCCGTTCGTCTTCTTGTTGCTTGATTGCTGCCTTAAGGTTTTGAATCTCTGTCTCCTGTTTTTGCAAGGTTGCTCTGTCTTGATGGTTGTTTTGTGGGAGGTGTAGCAAAGAATCAGCTGCTGCGTGTGAAGTATGTGCATGGATTCTGCCTGCTGGCGGTCGGGAGGTCATTTCCAGTTTTTCTTTGTTGAACTCAAGATCCTGAATTTTTATTTGTAAAACTTTTTTTTCTGACTTAAGGTCTTCCTTTTCGTCTTCCAGTTGTGTATTTCGATCACATAGTTGTTTAAGCTGAAATTCAGCTTCCATATTTTTGTCTTGCATATTTTTGCCGTCAAACTTTTTGGCGTCATTTCCCAAGCGGCGAAAAAAGTTCATTGTAGAAAGTGCAAGGAGGAAATACTGCAGGGTTTTCTGAAACATATATAAATTCCGTGTGCATGCATTATTTCAATGGCTATAAGATGTTTGATGGGTTGTTGACAGACCAGCTTTTTGTCGGTCCGAGGGGGAGCATATCGACTTTTGTTTCATATCTATTGACCAAGGCCGAAGACCGCGGTCAATAAATATGAAACAAAAGTCGATATGCCCTCCGAGCACCGACAAAAAAGCTGGTCTGACAACAAACCACCAAACATCGTTTTTGTCATCATTTTGGTAGTGAGAAAATAAGTGCCAAATCAACACAGGGAGCCATGCTTTGAAACACGAGTTCCGTTTTGATAACTCATGGTTTGCGGCCCCAGCATGTTGTTGCAATCAAAGCTTGTGAAGGCAACTTTCTGTTTTGAGTTCATAAAATGTTGAGATAATTATGTCAGGTTTGAGGATGCACAGTTATGTATGTTCCTCTCGGTATTCCACCCCCTCGGCTTTCTGTTGTAAATATTAAGCTGAGTGATCGAATGTGGAAGCTACGTTTGGTCAAAGGTCACAGAAGATTTGCGTCGTGCAGCGAAGGAAAGAATCGCGATCTTGTTTCCGACTTAGTACTACCTCTTTGTTTTTCATCAGACCTGTCAGTCTGCTTGCTCGGCTTTGTTAGATGTTTGCATATCTTGTTGCTATGTTCTTTGCTTTTATTATTATTTCTTATTTGTGCTTCGTTTATCGATACAACGTCTTGCGCACGGGTCAAAATGTGTGTGTCAGGGGTCAATTGGTTTGACTTGAACTTGACGTTCGTGTTTCTCCGATCTTCTGTGTATCGAAACACAGATACACGTACTCCATGACTCTGTAAGAAGACAAAATATATCGCTAGGTTTCATTTGTTTGTGGTGAATGTATGACCTTTTATGAAGTAGTTTTGTTTTTTGTTCCCTTTTGCTAGTTTGCCAGTTCGTTTTTGGAACTTTGCAAAGCAGTGTCGTGTCGTCTGTTAAGGTCTGGGGAAACGCCAAGGAAAAGAGCCGAAGAATCCCCGAGCGTTTCTATTGGGTTATCCATGTTTGTCATCATTTTCACGAGTTTTCATTCACAAGCACCTGGGAAATAAATCTCATGTTCCCCAGGCAATAAATCCCCGGTTACCATAGTTGCAGGAAGCAGGTTATACATGGATAATCAAAAGCAAACCCAATAGAAACGCTCGGGGATTTGTCTGCTCTTTTCATTGGTGTTCATTCGCTGCACGACGCAAATCTTCTGTGACCTTTGACCAAATGTAGCTTCCACATTCGATCACTCAGCTTAATATTTACAACAGAAAGCGGAGGGGGTGGAATACCGAGATGAACCTGCAGAACTGTGCATCCTCAAACCTGACATATTCATCCCAACATTTAATGAACTCAAAAACACAGAAAGTTCCTTTCAAACGCCAGCTTTGATTGCCAGTGTTGGCACCATTTGACCCTAAATGCTAAACGATGTCGTGATCATACCACAGTTTTAGGATAATTTACATCGCATCGATTACTAAATTAATGGTAGAATTTCACTGATAAATTCATTTCCGGTAGCGTCAGTGCCGTTATCTTTTTCTTTGTGTAATAAGGTAATAACGAATGAACCACGTGTCCCACTCTTATGCTAGTCTTTAAATGAAAATTCCAATTCTAGTAAGTTAAAAGGCATGTATTGCGCGTTACATACATTTATACCCCCCCCCCCCCCCCCCCAGGATTACAATGCAAGTAAACACATATAAAGAGATATAGAGAACACTACATGGCTTGCTGTGTCGTACCAGATTTACAAGAGTTGTTGGCTCACGAAGTGTAGCCTATGCGTTCGTAACTTTGTCTGTCTGTGCGTGCGTATGTGCGTGCGTGCGTGTGTATGTCTGTGGTAGAAACTTTAACATTTCGTCATTTGAAGACGTCACATTATGGCGTAAGAGGGTTAGACGTCACGCGAAGGAATTACTGAACGTCTCGGTCATTGTTTTTTTGTGCGGGCCGAGACTAGTTGGCAGTCGTGTCCCTGTAACTTTGTAAGTAGGCTACATGCAGACAGACAGATCTAGATCTAGTGTCTCGCTTTCTTGCACAGTGTCACCTATGCTTACTGTGTGTGTGTGTATGTGTGACTGAGTGATTGAGTTTGTGTTACTGTTTGTCGATTTCTTACGTGAGCCTTGAAGGCTTCGCCTCTTGTTTTTTAAAAAATTGAACTGCGAGCGAAAGCGAGCTGTTCACTATTTGAAAAAGCAACGAGTGTAAATCTGGTACGACACAGCAAGCCATGTAGTATTCTGTTTATCCTACATACTGTACTTACGTGTATTTTACTGAAAATGTCTTGCAGTCGAGGCAGCTAAATTGAAGACGCTTGTTTTGGAACCTCGATCTCTCCTAAAGCCTCGTGCAATCTAGTACGTCAAAGCAAAGAAACGTCACTCTGAAAGTGTGGCGTGACGTGTTAGTTCTAAAGATTCATCGAGGGTAATTAGCGAGCGCAATTTTTGTTTCTATAATGACGTTTGTCTCGGTGACTTTGGCATCATAAGCAGTGGAAAAACAGGTCCCTGCCAGACTTGCTTGACATGACCTCATTTACATGATATACACACGTGTGATTTGAACGATTATTATCTCACGGGTGTCTCTCTCACGTATGTGGGATAAAGTAACGTTTTACATGGTTACACGTTCAGTGGTGAACGTAACGTGTGGTTTAACAAAATTACATGCACATACAATAGTGACGTCTGTCTGTGTGTCTCTGTTTGTGTGTTTGTCTATGTCTGTCTGTGTGTTCGTCTGTTTGTCTCTCCCTCTGTCTATCAGTCTATCTCTCTCTTTCTCTCTGTGTCTCTGTCTGTCTGTCTGTGTGTCTCTCTCTCACTCTCTCTCTCTCTCTCTCTCTCTCTCTCTCTCTCTCTGTGCGAGGTAGGCGCACTTAAAGAGAAAGCAATACAGAAAGAAATGCATTTCTCTACCAAGAATGAAGTTTGTCTGTCTGTGTGTTTGTGTGCGTGTTTTTTTTGGTTGCATAAGTGTTTCTCTATAAGCATCTCTACGTCTTTGTTCGCGTACATAAGTGCGTGCGTGCATGTGTGGGTGTTTCTGTGTCGGTTTGTCTCACTGTGTGTATATCTGTCATTTTGTCGGTATGTTTGTGTATGTGTCTTTGTGTGTCTGCGTGCGTACGTGTGTGTGTGTGTGTGTGTGTGTGCGTGCGTGTGTGTGTGTGTGTGTGTGTGCGTGCGTGCGTGCGTGCGTGCGTGCGTGCGTGTGTACGTACGTGGGTGCGTGCGTGCGTGCGTGTGTGCGTGCGTGCGTGTGTGTGTGTGTGTGTGTGTGTGTGATTGCAATTATTCCTCCTTTTTACATTTAGTCAAGTTTTGAGGGGGAATCGAGACGAGGGTCGTGGTGTGTGTGTGTGTGTGTGTGTGTGTGTCTGTGTCTGTGTCTGTGTGTCTGTGTGTGTGTGTGTGTGTAGAGCGATTCAGACCAAACTACTAGACCGATCTCTATGAAATTTGACATGAGAGTTCCTGGGAATGATATCCCCGGACTTTTTTTCTTTTTTTCGATAAATACTTTTGATGACGTCATATCCGGCTTTTTGTAAAAGTTGAGGCGGCACTGTCACGCCCTCATTTTTCAATCAAATGATTGAAATTTTGGCCAAGCAATCTTCGACTTCGGTATTGCATTTCAGCTTGGTGGCTTAAATATTAATTTATGACTTTGGTCATTAAAAATCTGAAAATTGCACCAAAAAAATAAAAATGTATAAAACGATCCAAATTTACGTTCATCTTATTCTCCATCATTTTCTGATTCCAAAAACATATAAATATGTTATATTTGGATTAAAAACAAGCTCTGAAAATTAAATATATAAAAATTATTATCAAAATTAAATTGTCGAAATCAGCATAGCCGAATATACGGCGTTGAACTACTCATAATCAAAAGGTTTAAACCTGCAAATGATATAAAGATGCTCTTTTTGATTTGCCTTCCTTATTGTTTTTAAATTTAACATGTGTATGTTTCATTTCTTGGGACTGTTTAAATGTTTTACACTGAAAACCAAAGCGGATTACTTGCCTCATTATGATTTTTGTTAGCATACTGAATTACGTCATAATTACAAAAACAAACAGATAATGACGTCATTTTAAGTGGCACAAACGTGTACATGAATGCCTTCCCTTTCGAATGATTTACAGTTAAAGAATTTCTGTCAAGCGGTTTAAGTTTTATGTCCGTTTTATGAACCCAACCCTCAAAACACGAATAGTAACGCCAAAGAAGGAAAACATACACACAAACCAACGTTTTTCTCACCGGTGGTTTGGAATATTGCCCCAAAACTTTAGTGTTGTGGTGTTAAAATCTATCAGAAAAATGTGTTTGCTAACGGGACGCCAAAAAGTAACCAAAACGGTCCTTAGCCGACTGACTATATGTACGGAATCAGTTGACACACCGTATTAAAGAGTCTGCACAGTGAACTGGGACTCATACCAAGCATGCTACCGACTGCGCTACGGGTCCGTCCGAAAATGTACCGTACATTGGAACCCGCTTATAAGAAATTCAAACAGATTTTTTTTTTTATTCTTTTCGCATATCAGAGGTTTAACCAACAGACTTCGAATAAGAAAACATACTTGGTTCTTTGTTTCTATCGATTGATCTTGTTCTTGGCATCCGATTTTGACACTAGCCGCGGCATGCGCTGCTGCTTGCGTGTGTTTGTATGTGCGCAGGCACAGGCATACGAACCAGTCGAATGCAAATACCCTGTGCAGTGAAATTTAGCAATTTCTCGTGTTGCATCTGCACTAATGAGGGAGGCTGGTACATGGTAAGAACGATCTGAACCCTACACGTTTTCGATTTCAATAGTTGTTGCCTTGGAATAATTTTGTGGAAACCATTCATTTACTGAGTTGATGCAGAATCGTTCCCGTGTCATCTGCTACGTATGACAGTCGATCGAATCAGTCGACTTCCAAATGCTGGTATAGCTTGTATTTTATCGGAATAACACTTGTGTTTTCTGTTTTCCGATGTGAATCTTATCTAGGGTGCTCATATCGGTCTAGAGCTTGCCACTGGGGGCTTCCATGTGTTGTGACCCACCTCGTCATCTGCACTTTTCCAGAAATGAGCTGCACGTTTTTGGAATTCAAACATTCATGTGTTGTGCTAAATTGTCCTTGGTAATGTGAACATGATTAGCTACATGCTACCTAAATAAAGAATTAGAAGAATCTTCTCAGGTGGAAAGAAGTGGCACAGCCTCATTGTGGCACAGACGCATGAAATCTGTACGAAAAAAACACTTCTGTTTTTAGCCACGGGAAATTTAGGGTCAACCATCATTTGGTAATGTGGAGAAGATAAGCTACATGTCACTAACACGGAGGATGAGAAGAGTCTTCTCAAGTCGAAAGGAGGGGCACAGGCAAGTCAAGTCAAATAAGCTGTCTGGAAAAGTTAGCGCACTTCAAGAGTGCGCTATCAGTTTTAAGCGCATCGCCAATCAACTGATTCACATCAGTCATGTGACACCAGTACTTACTGACAACTAATATTTAAGTTATTGAGACATCACAGTGCGCTAAGAGATTTATAGAGCAAATCGAGAAAAAGAATTATTGAACGAAGCGCAAAGCGCTGAGTTCAATAACTATTTTCAAGATTTGCTCTATAAATCTCTTAGCGCACTGTCATAGTTTCAATAACGATATTGTCAGTAACGACAATAGATTGGAACGTTTGAAAAGGCACATTGTTCTGCCAGCGTTTGGATCAATTGTGGACAGGTCGAGTTAGATCTACTTTTGTGTGTGTGTCGTCTTTGCACATTTCGGGGGTATTGACGGTTTGATCGCCGATCATGCATTTTACGTTTTGATTACCCTCTGTACCGTTTCATCGATTAGCAACTAACAGTATGAATTACAATTGTGCGAAATGTACCCGTTAGCATACAGTTTCACTTATGTATTAATTATCGGTATAAAAAACAACATGTACCGAAATGTTCAATGCTCCCCAAAAAAATGAACGACCCCCAAGCAACTGAGTGGCGTCTCCTGATGTCAAACGACTCAAAGTGACACGTTCGTTCCCTCATTCGCAAAAAAAAAAAAAAAAAGTTCGCATGTTATTTCTCGCAATGCACCTGCATTCATCTGGGAGGTTGGTGCTATGGTAAGAATGTTTTGAAGCCTTCGCGTATTCTGTTTACATCGTAGTTGTCTTGAAATATGCAAAAACCGTTCATTTCAGTCCTGAACTGATGGTGTCGTCTGCTACATATACGAGTAGGACAGTCTATTGAATCAGTCGACTTCCAAATGCTGCTTTGTCCAGCTCGAAATCTGTCAGAAAAAACCCCTGCTTTTAGCCGCGGGAAACTTTAGGGTAAAACATCATTGTTTGGTAATGTGGAGACGATAAGCTACATGCCACTAACACAGCGGCTGAGAATCTTCGCAAGTCGAAAGAAGAGGCACAAACTCACTGTGGCACAGGCGCATGAAATCTGTCAGAAAAAAAAACACTTCTGCTTTTAGCCGCGGGAAATTTAGGGTCAAGCATCATTTGGTAATGTGGAGAAGATAAGCTACATGTCACTAACACGGAGGATGAGAAGAATCTTCTCAAATCAAAAGAAGGGGCACAGCCTCGCTTTGGAAAAGGGCGGAAGAATACGCTCTCTGAAAAAGTTAGCGCACTCCAAGAGTGCGCTAACAGTGTTAAGCGCCTTGCCATTAGCCAATCAACTGTTTCACATCAGTCATGTGACACCAGTACTTACTGACAATTATTATTTAAGTTATTGAGACATCCCAGTGCACTAAGGGATTTATAGAGCAAATCGAGAAAATTCATTATTGAACGAAGCGCATAGCGCTGAGTTCAATAATTATTTTCGAGATTTGCTCTATAAATCCTTTAGTGCACTGGGATTGTTTCAATAACGATATTGTCGGTACCGCCAGAGAAAAAAGAAGATACAACACGCACATTTTGCTACGCGCATTTGAATAGGCATAACTGTGTGGTCAGGTCGTATAGAAGATCTACTTTTGTGTGGGCTGTCTCGTGTGTTGTGCTTTCATCACACGCAAACTCTTGTTTTAATTTCTGTTGGTAAATTCCAGTGTAGCGTTAAGCTAAAGAGTGATGATCTTTCTCTCATTTGAACTCGGAGAAAGGACTGTGCTTTCAGTTATTTGCGGTTCGAAACCTTCATCGAGCTTCGACAGATTGACTGTGCAGAGTTGTGCCCCTTGCCAAGGTCGACGGAAAGCCCATTTTCAAAATAAACGTGGCATGTTTTTCGTGTGGTATCTTCCCTCATCGGGGAGTCTGGTACTAAATATGAACGGTAAGAATGCTCTGAACCCTACACGTATTATATCCCCATCGTTTTATCGTTCACATTTGCCTAACATGTTAATTTGCTGAGCGGGATTTATGTCGTCTGCTAGGCTATTGCACTGAGTCTCATTTCAAAAACAAAAATTGCTCGTCCCGTTGCACTGAGTCTGCACACATAAAGCAGGCTGGTAATAAGTCTTATATGTGGTAAGAACGTTCTAAACCCTACACGTTTTCGATTCCGATTGTTCTTGCCTTAAAATAAACGGAAAGCATTCATTTACTGAACAGATGCAGTCGTATTTCAGTGTAGTCTGCTACGTGCTGATCTAGCTGCGACGTTATCGGAATAACACTTGTGTTTTCTGTTAGCTGCTGGGAATTGTATACTAACTCATCATTTGGTAATGTGGATAATAAGGTACATGCCACCAACATGGCATAATTATGAGAGGAATCTTCGCAAGTCGAAACTGAAAAATTAGACACAGCGGGTTCTATTTTTAGATCAGTGCAACTGTGGGCGGCACAGGCGCATGCAATCTGTCAGAAAAAAACCACTTCTGCTTTAATTGAAAAGCAGGACATTTATGGTCATAATCATTGGTATTGTGGAGAATATATAAGCTACATGTCATTAATTAATTCTGAGGATGAGAGTACAGTCTCGCTTTGGCAAAGGGTGTAAGAATACGCTCTGTGGAAAAGTTAGCGCACTCCAGGAGTGCGCTAACAGATTTAAGCGCATCGCCATTAGCCAATCAACTGGTTCACATCAGTCATGTGACACCAGTACTTACTGACAATTATTATTATTATTATTATTATTATTATTATTATTATTATTATCAAAATTATCTATTTTATCTTAGTCAATGTGCACCTAGTGAAGGGTGGTAATGGGTAATAACCGTGTTACGTGTAGGGTTGTCCTGATAAGCTGTCTTCTGGGCACTAGTATGAAGACATCAATACAGCTTTTGTCCATTTTGACCAGGCTTCCTGAATCTTAAGATTGACAATAGACGAGTTAACATATTGCAGTGGAAAACACTGTAAATAGCTAATAAGTGTTTAAATTGTGTGTTCCTAAATGAACCAATCAAACACAGATAAGATAGCAAATAGTAAAATAGTTTCCCTTGAAGACCTCGAACAAAAATCAAATTTAGATAACGGGTAAGACGGATGCACAAAAAGCCTTTGATATGGTCTTTGGGGAAACTTTTGATTGGAATCGTCGTCAATGTGCCCATGACATTTGCCAATTGGTTTGATTATCTTGACTCAAATTGCGATTTTTGTGGTATCAAACAGAAGAGCTGTTTCTTAGAAATCTAGTGGTTATATAAACTTGACATCTCCGTGAGAAAAGAGTCGTGAGTTTATCCTTGAAAGAGGAAATGTGTTTACTTTACAATGTCCTTAAATCAACTCTCTTCTTCGCAGCGACATACCTGCATGTTTTGTTCGTTAAATATTGATTGACTGTTCCTAAAAACTGTGAGTGCTCTTTGTTCACATACGGGTTTCAGTTTTGTTGGGTGTCCGGATATGGGGTTGCTCCTGAAGGATATGGAGGAGAAGGATGGTTTTGTGGCCTCTCGTAATGGGTACTCCCATCCTGCGGATTCCCGTGTAAGTGGGGTGACTGCTGCGGGCCGTGCGGCTGATTCCAAGGCTGAGGTCCCTGTGAATGCCCCGGGTAGTGTGGCCCGGTTTGGCCAGTGAATTGTGGTTGGTAGCCTGCATGTGAAGCCCACGGCATCTGTTGGGCCGGTTGATAATATGACCCTTGGAAACCCGGTCCTGTTTGTGGTGTTTGTTGTTGGTACTGAATTGCTGCCGGTGCTTGATACTGAAGTTGTGGGCGATTACGGGGTTGTTCCATTGTTTGATGCATGAGCCCAACAACTTGTGCTAAGGTATGTTGGTGCTCAAGGCTACTCATTTCACTTTGACGAGCCATCTTGTCTGTCAAATCTTTGGTGAGAGAATTCTGTCCTTGGTTGAAAGTTTTTACCTGATCATTTGAGTCTTCTCTGCTTTTGTTGAAATAAGCTGACTGTTCATCTTTTGCCGCTTGAAGTTCAGAGATTTTTTTCTCTTTCTCTTGAGCTGTTACTTTCAAACCGGTAAGTTCCGTTTCCACATTAGACAATGTTTGCTGTTGTAAGTCCAGTTTGTTTTGAAGATTATTCTTTTCTGTCGTCAGAATTGCGATCTCTTGTTTCTGTTTTTCGTGTTTTGATTCCAGAGCATGAATCTGTCCCTTCAACTTTTCACCTTCTGCGGTTGCATGTGTGAGCTTCTCTTTCAAAGCAGTTATATCGTTCTCCAAGGTGCTTACTTCTTTCTCTTTGGCTCTAAAAGCCGTGGTAAGCTGTTGGTTTTTTAACTCTAAATTGTGAAATCTTTCTCCCAGTGTTGCATTTGTTACATTTCCATGGTGGCGTTCAGTTTCTTCCTGCTTCAGACGATGATCAAGGTCACTGACCTTTTCGCTTAAGTGTGTGTTTTGAGTTTTCTTTTCATCCAAGTCCTTCTCAAGCCCACTGCTCTTTACATGCAAGACACTGCTCTCTGTAGTTTGTCGCCCAAGGTCCTTTCTCAGTGATGCGCACTCCGTCTTCAGGGTGGTGTGTTGACTCCTTTCCTGCGCCAGGTCTGACTCAAGCGCTGCAATCTTCTGTAGAGCATCTTCCTTTGAAGCCTGCAGAGCACTGCGCTGACTCTCCACATGTATTTTCTCTCTTTCTGTGCTGTCTGTGGTTTTTGTTAACTGTTCAATATCTTTCCTTTGCTCGGTACCTTTTAGTTTATATTCTTCAACTGTCGCCTGTAGCGAGGCGTTTTCCTTGTTCAAAACAGCTACTTTGGTTTGAAGCGATGTTGTGCTTTGTTTATATTCTTCAACTGTCGCCTGTAGCGAGGCGTTTCCATTGTTCAAAACAGCTACTTCGGTTTGAAGCAATGTTGTTCTTTGTTGATATTCTTCAACTGTCGCCTGTAGCGAGGCGTTTTCCTTGTTCAAAACAGCTACTTTGGTTTGAAGCGATGTTGTGCTTTGTTTATATTCTTCAACTGTCGCCTGTAGCGAGGCGTTTCCATTGTTCAAAACAGCTACTTCGGTTTGAAGCGATGTTGTTCTTTGTTGATATTCTTCAACTGTCGCCTGTAGCGTGGCGTTTTCCTTGTTCAAAACATCTTCTTTGGTTTGAAGCGATGTTGTTCTTTGTTTATATTCTTCAACTGTCGCCCGCAGCGAGGCGTTTCCATTGTTCAAAACAGCTTCTTTGGTTTGAAGCGATGTTGTTCTTTGTTTATATTTTTCAACTGTCGCCTGTAGCGAGGCGTTTTCCTTGTTCAAAACAGCTACTTCGGTTTGAAGCGATGTTGTTCTTTGTTTATATTCTTCAACTGTCGCCTGTAGCGAGGCGTTTCCATTGTTCAAAACAGCTTCTTTAGTTTGAAGCGATGTTGTTCTTTGTTTATATTCTTCCACTGTCGCCTGTAGCGAGGCGTTTCCCTTGTTCAAAACATCTACTTCGGTTTGAAGCGATCTTGTGCTTTGTTGAGCAGAATTTCTCGAACTTTCTAGAGCAGTAATCTGTTTCTCCAGATTAGTGTTTTCTTTTTCTACTTTATTTTTCGCTGCTACTAACTCGTCAAGTCGTTTTCTTTGCTCAGCGGTCAATTTCTCGAAACCTGACTCGTTAGCTCCCATTTTTCTGATTACTAGCTTGTATGTTCTACGCCGAAAGATGGGAGACACCTGAAATACGAACAAAACACATAATTGTGATACGATAGTTAGAGGATGTATGCAAGCGAATTGGTTGATTTTTCGATTTCAATAAAAAACAAGTCGCGTAAGGCGAAAATACAACATTTAGTCAAGTAGCTGTCGAACTCACAGAATGAAACTGAACGCAATGCCATTTTTCAGCAAGACCGTATACTCGTAGCATCGTCAGTCCACCGCTCATGGCAAAGGCAGTGAAATTGACAAGAAGAGCGGGGTAGTAGTTGCGCTAAGAAGGATAGCACGCTTTTCTGTACCTCTCTTTGTTTTAACTTTCTGAGCGTGTTTTTAATCCAAACATATCATATCTATATGTTTTTGGAATCAGGAACCGACAAGGAATAAGATGAAAGTGTTTTAAAATTGATTTCGACAATTTAATTTTGATAATAATTTTTATATATTTAATTTTCAGAGCTTGTTTTTAATCCAAATATAACATATTTATATGTTTTTGGAATCAGAAAATGATGGAGAATAAGATGAACGTAAATATGGATCGTTTTATACATTTTTATTTTTTTTTTTTTTACAATTTTCAGATTTGTAATGACCAAAGTCATTAATTAATTTTTAAGCCACCAAGCTGAAATGCAATACCGAAGTCCGGGCTTCGTCGAAGATTACTTGACCAAAATTTCAACCAATTTGGTTGAAAAATGAGGGCGTGACAGTGCCGTCTCAACTTTCACGAAAAGCCGCATATGACGTCATCAAAGACATTTATCAAAAAAATGAAAAAAACGTTCGGGGATTTCATACTCAAGAACTCTCATGTCAAATTTCATAAGGATCGGTCCAGTAGTTTAGTCTGAATCGCTCTACACACACACACACACACACACACACACACACACACACACACACACGCACATACACCACGACCCTCGTCTCGATTCCCCCCTCTACGTTAAAACATTTAGTCAAAACTTGACTAAATGTAAAAAGGGCACGCAAGAGAAATATTATATCGAAATCTTATTGAAAGTTGTATGGCAGAGCATGTGTACCCGCTTTGTGTGTGTGTGTGTGTGTGTGTGTGTGTGTGTGTGTGTGTGTGTGTGTGTGTGTGTGTGTGTGTGTGTGTGTGTGTGTGTGTGTGTGTGTGTGTGTGCGTGCGCAAGGAATCATATGTATTTTATTTCAAATATTATAAAATAGTTTCTGCTTTGTAATGAATGCATTACTGGAATAATTTTTAGCTTGCCTTAACATAAATAAAAACTATACAGTTCATAATATAAACAAGTCGCGTAAGGCGAAAATACAACATTTAGTCAAGTAGCTGTCGAACTCACAGAATGAAACTAAACGCAATGCAACGCAGCAAGACCGTATACTCGTAGCATCGTCAGTCCACCGCGCACGGTAAAGGCAGTGAAATTGACAGGAAGAGCGGGGTAGTACTTGCGCTGAGAAGGATAGCACGCTTTTCTGTACCTCTCTTTGTTTTAACTTTCTGAGCGTGTTTTTAATCCAAACATATGATATCTATATGTTTTTGGAATCAGGAACCGACAAAGAATAAGATGAAAGTGTTTTTAAATTGATTTCAAAAATTTAATTTTGATAATAATTTTTATATGTTTAATTTTCAGAGCTTGTTTTTAATCCGAATATAACATACTTATATGTTTTTGGAATCAGCAAATGATGGAGAATAAGATGAACGTAAATTTGGATCGTTTTAGAAAATAATAATTTTTTTTACAATTTTCAGATTTGTAATGACCAAAGTCATTAAATAATTTTTAAGCCACCAAGCTGAAATGCAATACCGAAGTCCGGGCTTCGTCGAAGACTACTTGACCAAAATTTCAACCAATTTGGTTGAAAAATGAGAGCGTGACAGTGCCGCCTCAACTTTCACGAAAAGCCGGATATGACGTCATCAAAGACATTAATAAAAAAATTGAAAAAAACGTATGGGGATATCATACCCAGGAACTCTCATGTCAAATTTCATAAAGATCGGTCCAGTAGTTTGGTCTGAATCGCTCTACACGCACGCACACACGCACGCACACACGCACACACACACATACACCACGACCCTCGTTTCGATACCCCCTCGATGTTAAAACATTTGTGACCCTCCACCACGAAATGAGTCGCATGTCACCTTTGCATGATTTTCATGTTTTTACATTTTCCTAAAGAGTTTTTTATGCTCTATCCAGTGATGAAAACCGTTTTAGAAAAGAGCGAAAACTGTTTGAGTTATAAGCCTGTGACTAAGGTGATCCTCCCACTGTTACCATACACTCCCCGGACTTATATTAAGCCTAGCGCAGAACCGCGCGAGGTGACATGCGACTCATTTCGTGGTGGAGGGTCACATTTAGTCAAAACTTGACTAAATGTAAAAACCCAGTATTTGTAGGTAATTTGAACGTTCATTTAATGACAAAACAAAACGTTACATTTACGATAATTTTGACCCAGTGGTCTTTTAAAGGCATAGAAAGCTGATGACTATTCACGCTAATTGCTTTACCCACAGCTGGAGACATGCTAAATTAAGTTCCCTGCAAGATATTGTGGTCTAGGACCCCTTAAATGTTGAGATATTTGAATTTTTATTTTGATCTAGATCGTCCTATTTATAGATTTGCCAACAGAGGTAACGTTGAGGCAAGGGAAATAACTCCGCGTCTTTGTTGACATCCTCACTTTTTCAGAGGCTAGAACAAGCTGTAATGCATGTATATGGTCCGCGCATTGCGACATATCGTCATTATATGGCCTTATGATGCATTTGACATCGATTGTGGGCAAACTACACATCGTAAACACGGGAACGAGTTAGTAAGCCTTTAAGTATATAAACACTTATGATGCAAATAATGCACTTATCTCAAAATCGTGGATAAAACACGCTTGCAATATGCCGGCGAGGTAATGAAATGATAGCAGTCTATCTTTTGGGGGATTTCTGTGCAATTAATACTTAAAAGAATTCTTTTATTTGGTCACATTTGTTGTCTTATGCTGCTCTGACACTGTGCTGAATTGCCCTTGTGAATAGAATTCGCCAATAGTTCGTAATGATCGGGACATGGTCGCAAGAAATTCGTAAATGTTCCTATCCATTCGCCACCATTCGTCTATTGTTGCGAACATTAGCCACATGTGCTTAATATTTTCAATATTCGCAAGGAAGGCATATTCTTCACTTTTTCGCAACGTATTCGCAACGTACTCATAAGTATTTGCAAGCAATTTGTAATTGTTCCAATGTATTCGTATCGCTCGCAAGGCATTCGCAACTATTCGTCAGGTCTTGTCCTTGCAAACATCTTGCGAATGGTTGCGAATTCCTTACGTACAATGCGATTTGCGTAATCGCTTTATTCGTATAGAGTTTGCAAGCACTCACAAGGCCACTTACAACATTCGTAATAAATTCGCAAGAAATTCGTGTTTGGATTCGTATGCATTCGCAATGATCGGTAGAAATTCGCAACCATTCGTAATACATGTACATTCGCAAGGATTTGCAAGGATTCAATGTTCAATATTGTTCCTGTCCACTCGTCTCTTTTTTTTGCTGAATACAACATTTCCAAAATACCAAGGATATTCGGCACAGTGTAAGAAGGGCAATACATAACGTATTTAACATAATAAAGAAGAAAAGTAGTATGAATTGCAGAAACAACATGTACACCAAATTAATGATTCTGACAAATACAGTTGCAAGGTTAGATGAGCAAACACTAAATTTCATACTGGCATTTTTCAAGAACACAGGAGCGCAAACAAATGTTATTCTTATGCATTGGGCTTAAACTACAACAGGGGTTGACACTCCTTTTAACGGGGTCCTGATTTGGCCTATTATGGTCGGTTGGACCCGAAAAGCAACAGCTAACTAACTAACTAACTCCTTTTAACCTAATTCTGTTTTAATTGTCTTATTTGTTTATTCGTTTCAATTGTTGTTTATTGTATCTGTCTTAGTAAATATTGATTACTACCAAGATAGGAGAGAGAGAGAGAGAGGGGGGGGAGAGAGGGGGGGGGGAGAGAGAGAGAGAGAGAGAGAGAGAGAGAGAGAGAGAGAGAGAGAGAGAGAGAGAGAGAGAGAGAGAGAGAGGACATGGCGTCATCCCTGTCAGTGTGTAAGTATGTGTGTGTATGTGTGTGCTTGTGTGTGTGTGTGTGTGTGTGTGTGTGTGTGTGTGTGTGTGTGTGTGTGTGAGCATGAGCATAATCACTTGCAATTATTTTCAAATATGATCAAACAGTTTTTGATTTCCAATGAATGCAGTACTGGGATAAGCCAGCTGAGATCAGAATTCTGATTATATCCAGCTAGGTAAGGAAACATGTAGAAATAAATGAATCACACAATTAATTGTTCTTTTTGCTTGTCGCTCCTGTTTATCTCCCTTTTTTCCCGATATCATACATATTTTCTTCTTTCTTTACATTTATAGCGTCACATTGCCATAGTGAAAGGTCACATTTTTTTTGGGGGGGGTATTTCTCACTTGGATTTCCTGGAAGGATTTCATGCCAGAAGTCAAAGTCCACTTGTTTGCCATCTGAGCTCCTGCATTTTTTTCAGATATATCACACTTTATATGCGGATTTTCCTTCTTTGCACCCTATATTTAACTTATGGGGGTAGGGTTAGTCAGAAGCTCACAACAGCCACACAAATGATTTTATTTATAATGTTTTTATATTGTCAGTAAGGCAGTATATCAGTGTTGACAAATAGTGAGTTTTTTTGTTTCATTATGCTTTTTATTGTGTTTTCCACATACGCTTCCGGTAAGCAAATGTTCCCTCTTTGGGCCCTATGTTTGACCTCTCGGGGCAGGGCTAGAATTAGCATCACATAATCCATAATAATATCAATAATCATTTGGTTTTGTTTCAATGTGGAAGCTGTAAGTTATTCTTATTATGATAAACAAATATTTTCAGTATATGGCATTTTATTGTGATGTGGATTTGCATAGCCGCAGATACATCTTTATTGAGTCGGCTCTGCACTTTGATTTCTAAGGATGGGGATGTTTTTGTGGTTTTTTTTAATAGAAAATCTAAACTCATCATCATACTTGTATTACGTTTTGGTAATATATTTTGTCCCCTAATGAGAAGTAGGAACTTCCCCCTCAACACAGCACCTCTCTTCAACTCGCAGGAGATTTTTGTTGCAGATCATACTTCTTTCGTCTGATGCACTGAAGATATAATACATCAGAATGAGTGACGAACGACCAGTATCTTTCAAGCGCAAGAAAAAGCCAAGACGGACAGAAACTGCACAACTGGTGTGTATCATCCACTGCCCTGAGGTCAGGTTTGACCCAGCTGTGAAGCCACTTAGTCAGCAGACAAAAGAGAAACTTGTGGAATGTTGCCGCCTGCGTAGGACAGCAGGACTTGATTCAAAATGTGCAGCAGTCCTGGATGCGTTCCATGGGTTTCATAGACGCTGCTACCAGTCATTCACAAACTTGAAGTATTTGAGAAAGAGAAGTCATGATGACCACCAAAGCAGCCCTGAGGATGTGAGTGATGATAGCGACAGCGTGAGTTCGATCCCAGGTTCGGCGGAAATTTATTTCACAGAATCAACTTTGTGTGCAGACTCTCTTCGGTGTCCGAACCTCCCCCCGTGTACACTACATTGGGTGTGCACGTTAAAGATCCCACGATTGACAAAAGGGTCTTTCCTGGCAAAATTGCTTAGGCACAGTTAATAATTGTCTACCTATACCCGTGTGACTTGGAATAATAGGCCGTGAAAGGTAAATATGCGCCGAAATGGATGCAATCTACTGGCCGTATAAAATGTCATCTCACACGGCATCACTGCAGAGCGCCTAGAACTGTACCCACGGAATATGCGCGATATAAGACTCATTGATTGATTGATTGATTGAGATCAGCCCTCAACATCCCGGTAAAAACGACGTAAAATTGGAGACTCTACCAGAACGCTTTTTCCTCGTGACTGGTGCATAATCTGTGACCAAAAGTACAAGAGGGTACGAAGTGGCAAGGCACATCACGAGAAACTTGTGAGATGTGAAACAAAGTCTGCCGAGGAGGCTATCAAGACGGCAGCAAGTGAGAAACAAGATGTTGAACTGATGGCACGAGTGCAGGTGGATCTCTTGGCAAGAGAAGCATACTTCCATGAGTCATGCCGACGTGATCTTGTGCGCAGTCGTAAGAGGCATGAACAGCGCGAGGCAACTTCCAAAGAACATATGAAGGCATGCTCAGATGCCTTTCAGTACATCTGCAACTACATTGAAGATGCAATCATCAACAGGCACCAAGTTGAACGAATGACCATGCTGCGGTTGAGATACTGCACCTTTTTGCAGGACAAACACCCTGACTTTTACAACCCTGATTTCCAAACTCATCACCTGAAGAAGAAAATTGTGGGCCATTTTGGTGAGAGTCTGAAATTTTGGAGGCCAAATTTTCGGAGTGAGCTTGTCTATTACTCAGAGTTGCCAGTTGGGCAGGCTGTTGAACAAGCCTTTGAGGCGGCAGCATCTGATGAGAGGAGACTAGAAGAGGCGGCCCATATCCTGAGGCGTTTGATCATCCAGGAATACCGTTCAGCAGAAGAATGTCCCTGGCCACCACCGGTCTCATTCATTACATCCCAGAAGATCCTGCCACCTCCAGTCCTGCTGAATTTCTTGAAGGTCATGCTTTCTGGGCGAAAAGAAACCTGACAGAAAGGAGAGGATCGGGCTGTCAATAGCTCAGGACATCTGCTATGCCGTATCGAACAACGAGTGGAAAATGCCCAAACACATTGTACTGGCAACAGCAGTCAGACATCTGACAGGAAGTGCAGAGTTGCTCAGCATGCTGAATCGTTTCGGGCACTGTTTATCCCACGGAGGCGTACTGCAGACCGAAACTGCCGTGTGTCACCAGATCATGCAAAACAGCAGCCTGCTGCCAACTACCATTCGTCCAGAGAACAATGTTGTGACCCACTTCTGTTGGGATAATTTTGACTTGCAGGAAGAAACAGTTTCGGGATCTGGTACAACACATTCCGCACACAGCATTGTCATTCAGGAGGTCTCTGAATCAGTCCCACCTACAGGAGATGCGCGTCCTGAGCAAAGCCGTGACAGTGTTGAGTTCAGCCCTGACGATCTCCCTCCTTGCTATGCAAAGCAGAAAGTGGGGCCTAAGCTCACCTTGGTGGACACAACTATTTCTGTGCCAGAAGTTGTGACTCACGCTTCACTCTCTGACTTTCTCTGGATCCTTGCTCGGCGTAAGTGTGCGGATGACCAGCACATTCCAGGATGGGCAGGATGGATATCACTAACTGGGAGAGAAGTGCAAGCCATACAAGAGCAGTCCCTTGTTGACTACATG
The DNA here is from genome assembly GCF_037325665.1 of Littorina saxatilis. Classification (NCBI taxonomy): domain Eukaryota; kingdom Metazoa; phylum Mollusca; class Gastropoda; order Littorinimorpha; family Littorinidae; genus Littorina; species Littorina saxatilis. The sequence goes on from NC_090247.1 coordinate 58,160,327, forward strand.
CCTCCAGTCCTCCATCCAGTCACTGACAACGCGACAGTTCTGCACATTCTTCATCTGTCACAGTGCGCAACCAAAGAAGTGGACCCGGAGTGCACCTTGGTCACGTTCGACTTGGCAGTGGCAAAGAAAGCCTACATTATTGTTTGGCAAGATCAACGCTGGTGGTCAGCCTTGGGGTTTTCCACCTCATTTGCTCATTCCTGGGTGCTTTGGGCAAACTCATGAGAGGTTCAGGTCTCGAGGAGATCGTCATTCAATCTCTACAATCGCGATCTTCGAGTGCACAAGACAGTGCTGGAGGCCTTGGAACGCATGCTGATGGAGGCAATCATGCAACTTGATTCTGTCATTGAGTTGCACGACTCATACACCAAGTACAGGCAGAGTATTTTGAATGGCGAGATGGGCAAAACTAGCCAGTTATGGCTTATGTATGCTGAGAGGATCTGGCTTGTACTTCGCCTGCTCCGTGCAACAAAAGAAAATGATTTTGACATGCACCTTACCTGCGTTCAAGACATGGCACCCCTTCTCTTCGCCACAGATCACCAAAACTACGCGAGGTATGTCACAATCTACTTTCTCCAAATGCAGAACTTGAAGCACAGTCACCCAAGTGCCACGCAGCTGCTGAAAGCTGGGGGATTCAGCGTCTCAAGATCTCCCGTACCTGCATGCCGGAACCCAGTCGATCAAACAATAGAACAGACTATCAACAGACATGCAAAGTCAAAAGGAGGAATCAGTCGTTGCAACTCAGAACTTTAATGATGTGTATTTTTTTGCAAAACTGCATTTAGCATTGTTCCTTTTCACATGCAAATAAAAACAAGTCGCGTAAGGCGAAAATACAATATTTAGTCAAGTAGCTGTCGAACTCACAGAATGAAACTGAACGCAATGCCATTTTTCAGCAAGACCGTATACTCGTAGCATCGTCAGTCCACCGCTCATGGCAAAGGCAGTGAAATTGACAAGAAGAGCGGGGTAGTAGTTGCGCTAAGAAGGATAGCACGCTTTTCTGTACCTCTCTTTGTTTTAACTTTCTGAGCGTGTTTTTAATCCAAACATATGATATCTATATGTTTTTGGAATCAGGAACCGACAAGGAATAAGATGAAAGTGTTTTAAAATTGATTTCGACAATTTAATTTTGATAATAATATTTATATATTTAATTTTCAGAGCTTGTTTTTAATCCGAATATAACATATTTATATGTTTTTGGAATCAGCAAATGATGGAGAATAAGATAAACGTAAATTTGGATCGTTTTATTAATTTTTATTTTTTTTTACAATTTTCAGATTTGTAATGACCAAAGTCATTAATTAATTTTTAAGCCACTAAGCTGAAATGCAATACCGAAGTCCGGGCTTCGTCGAAGATTACTTGACCAAAATTTCAACCAATTTGGTTGAAAAATGAGGGCGTGACAGTGCCGCCTCAACTTTCACGAAAAGCCGCATATGACGTCATCAAAGACATTTATCAAACAAATGAAAAAAACATTCGGGGATTTCATACCCAGGAACTCTCATGTCAAATTTCATAAAGATCGGTCCAGTAGTTTAGTCTGAATCGCTCTACACACACACACACACACACACACACACACACACACACACACACACAGACACACACACACGCACATACACCACGACCCTCGTTTCGATTCCCCCTCGATGTTAAAATATTTAGTCAAAACTTGACTAAATATAAAAAGAGTAGAGTAGACATTATTGATACAATCATATTGCATCCTTGGACTAACCTACAGGGAATGGTTGATGCTTCATTTTTCTCCCCAAAATATTGGTTAAGATGGTGATAAAAACCGGAAGTAACAAATTTTGCTGCCAGAATTAAAATGTAATGTAATGTAACATTATCAGTGCATCAATTTCCTTTCCATTGGTATAATTTTTGTTGATATAGGCCAGTTTTAGGTCGTGAAAAGGGCTTCAGACGAGACCTACCCCCATTTTCCAATAGCAGCTTGAGGGCAGGGTTACAAATAAGGGCATAACTAAAGAAAATGCAGGAGCTCAGATGGCAAACAAGTGCCATGAGTCTTCATACTAAATGGGCTTTCCAGAAAAACTAGTGGTAAATCCCCCCCCCCCAAAATGTGATGGGGGGTCATGGCTATGTGAAGCACTAATTTGTCTTTGTACAATCGCAATGACTTTACACCTTATGTTAATAAGAAGTTCCCAGATGCTTTTGAAAAGTATTAAAAAAAGTGATTTTTTCTCCCAACTCTTGTTATTGGTAGCTTTATCGTTCACCAACATGGGATAACGGGTACCCATCATGCTTTAGAATAAAATATGTATGATTGTACTAAGCTGCTGCTAATTGTGCAATAAAGCTAGATGGCAGTTGCGTATATGACTGGGTTTTGCATATCACCTCTCGACAGAACCAGAAGTCATCCGCTGACCGTGCTTTTATTTTCTAGTAGTATGCTCATGTGAACGAAAGCCACATCAAAGGTTCTGGCATTAGGTATAACCGTTTCACGAGGAGTAACCGGTAACTTAGTTAGTTGACAATACTGAGAACCTGCTTTCACAAATTTCATTGCATTGCCTTTGCGCTAGACTTCAGTATTAAAAAAACAAAAACAGATACGTACATGAAATGATAAAACAAATTAGCTCGTTTTATGAATATTTCTGTGCAGGGGATGCCACCGAATGGGATCCTGTTCCTTAATGAAAGTTTCCCCTGACCGGACCTTTAATTTTAACCATGGTGATTACTAACAGCGACTTCTTGTTGTACAGGAATGCCTGCAACAAGAGCATTTAAAATCACAGTGCATGCGAACAGAGAAGGCTTGTCTATATTTTTTCTTTAATGAATTTTTCTTTTTAAAGACTTAATCCGGACAGTAACGTACATGACGTTTTTGTACGTGCTTATTTCTCTCAGTAAGTACTAGGAGATACAAGTCATGGGCATATATTGATGTGCAGCATTTAGCTTACAGCCGAAAATAGAAGGCCTAAGGAAACTGTAACATTCACATATTTTGTATTAGCTCCCGGAATCCCGTTAAGTAAAGAACAAGAAAACCACATGCTTTATACGACTCCCCTTCGGCATGTCTTATTACAGAGGCACCCCAATTTAAAAGACCCCTCCGCCACCCGCCCACCCCAATAGAAGACTCCTTCCCTTGTAATACCCCCATCCCCGTTGACAGAAGACTCCCTGCCTTTTAAGAATTCTACCCTACCCAAAAAGAAGGCTCCCTCACTTTAAAGATACCCCCCCCCCCCCCCCCCCAGAAGACTCGTATTCTTTTAAAACCCTGTTTTCTCAGTTTTTGTGTGTGTGCTGTTAGCCTCTGTAGGTTGTCTTTGGTAACACGTCTAAGTGATTTATGTTTATTTTTGTAATTATGTTACGCTTTGGCGAATAATTCTAATTAAACGATCTTGTTGAGGGATGAATTTCCTCTACAACTGTCTTTACCTAGTTGAAAAATATGCATTTTTACGAATTTTGTAGCGTATAATATGCACTACAAACAGCCAGTAAAATATCCTCCACGAATCTGTCTTCCGTTTTGGTGTACCTTATCTGGATCATATTTTACGACAATTTAAAAATGACAAAAAATCACTTGTAACAGTAGGCGCGAATGAGTTGCGTTTCTTTCGCCGGGCACTGTACATGTTTACTTTTACTTGACAGTTTTTGACACAGCCGCTACATTACTCTCGTTTAAAAGCTGTACAAAAGTCGTTTTGGCTTGTCGGAGTTGTTCCCCTTTTCCCACGTTTTGGATCCCCCTTTCCATTGTCAGATTGTAGAAAATGGAGCGGTTTTGATTCCTGTAAGTTTTCTTAAATCAATTAAACTTGTTCATTGTATTAATACACAGCTACAGTCTTGCAAAGACATGGGCATTGTTACAGTGCTTGTTAAAAGAAACCCTTTTGAAGCACACAAAAAGTATCATCTTTTCAAACCTTGTCATTTATCTTTAAGTCCGATGACGTCATCTCAGAAAGGGAAACCAACAATAACAATAACAAGAACAGCACTTTATTGTCCATTTCTTCTTTTATGTTGGGGTTGATGCGTGCATGCCTGGTTTTCTCCTGTAGATGGGTGTCGGCACAGAAGGTCTGCCCGCTGTCCTCAGCCAACATGCTCCGTCTTCATGGCAGCTCAAATTTTTTATCGAGGTTCTCTCCTCTAGATCCGCCGTGTTTCGCCTAGGGGCTTGCGCTGCCTAGTTGATAGGGTCACCTCGTAGAGGATGTGGTCATAGACCACGCACGGTCGGTCTTGGGATAGGGAAACGTTATGCTAGTCCGGAGGGATTACGCCACAATGGCCACCTCGCGAAGACCCAGGGTCCTAGACTAGGGAGGACCAAGGGGGAGCACCGGGAGGGCTACCCCTCTACCCGCACCTCCAACACAATCCCTTCCCCTGGTAGCTTCATCCCCAAGGAGGAAACAGAGCTACCTGCAACACCCCAATTGTCCATTAAAATATTACATAAAAATGGAACATTTTCTTCGGCACACCCTGCTTGCCTGTAAACGATTATAAAGACATTTAAGACTCAAGCTTAAATGTTTTTATGTCGGGCGAACGATGTACTCCTGTATTCTGAATTGGTTTATTCATATCTCTCATCCCACAACCTTCTTAGTGCCCACCAGTCAGCCTATCGACCACGGCACAGCACGGAAACGGCTCTTCTTCGTATCTTGAATGACCTTCTGACCGCTCTAGACCAGAACAAACATCCGTCCTCTTGCTTTTAGATCTGTCTGCGGCTTTTGATACGATAGACCATGGCATTCTTTTTTATCGTCTAGAGCACTACTTTGGCATTAGTGAGATGGCTCTCTCTTGGATTCAAAATTATCTCTCAGACAGGAAACAGTTTGTTCTGATCGATGGCCAACAATCTGCTGAAACCTCTCTTGTGTTTGGTGTTCCTCAAGGTTCTGTGTTAGGCCCGGTGCTGTTCATTATGTACACAGCACCGCTGACAACTCTCATAGAGAATCATTGTGTGCTACACGAAATCTTCGCAGATGATACGCAGATCAATCATTCCGCATCACATGACAAGTACCCAGATTTGGTTCTGTCGCTACAGGAGTGTGTGAGAGGTGTCGGGGCATGGATGGAAGAGAACAAACTCAAACTAAATGACGACAAAACTGAAGCCATGCGTTTTTCATACTCCACCCCTACCCATACTAAGTCTATTTCAGAACTCCCACAGGCCATCTCTTTGAACAATATTGACATCAAGTTCTCGGATACATCCCGTGATCTCGGAGTCTTTTTTGACAAAGATCTTAGCATGAAACAGCATGTAGTCCAAACATGTAAAGCAGCGCGAATGGAGATCCGGCGTATAGGTTCCATTCGACAGTACCTTACCGAAGACGCAACCAAAAGACTAGTCTGTTCCGGCATACTCTCTAGATTAGACTACTGTAATTCACTGCTCGCTGAATGTCCCAAATCTGTCACCAAGCCCTAGGCTGCAACTAGTCCAGAACGCTGCCGCTAGACTCGTGTTTCGAACACCTATGAAACAAAGCGTCACGCCTCTACTCAAACAGCTACATTGGCTTCCAGTCGAACAAAGAATTAAATACAAGATCTGCTGCATATTCTATCAAATTGCCGCGGGCACGGCTCCACAGTACCTGTCCGATCTCGTGCAGAAAAACAATCCTGAAAGAGTTGTCCGCTCTGCCTCCCAAAATAAATTTGTCAAAGCTCCTAAGTATCAGAGGGACGATCATGGTGGCCGCTGTCTTTCAGTCGCAGCTGATCATATCTGGAACAAACTCCCTTTGTCTCTACGTCTCAGTCCATCTCTGCCTTCTTTCAAAGCAAATCTCAAGACTCACCTCTTCAGAGAAACATTCTAGAAGGTTAATGTTGATGATGTAGTTGTCGCGACCCTGTGAATGTGCACTTTCAGATGAACAATGTTTACTGTGTGTGTGTGTGTGTGTGTGTGTGTGTGTGTGTGTGTGTGTATGTGTGTGTGTGTGTGTGTGCGTGTGTGGGTGGGTGTGTGGGTGTGTGTGTGTGTGTGTGCATTATAATTGTTGTGTATACTGAGAGTTCGTTCCTGTAAGAGCCTCTGGATTTTTGTAACATTTATGTTTTGTTTTTGGTTTTGTTGTAAAGTGTTTATGATTGTGTTCTATTCCGTCAATGGCGTCATTCTGGTAATGATGTTGTTATTGCTTTTGTAAAGCGCTTTGTGTGTTCGAAAGCGCTATAGAAATCACCATTATTATTATTATTATTCAGCATGCTACTGTGTCAGCATTTGATCTGGAATGGGTGCGACCTATTTGGGTTATTCTCAGACAGCTTAGTCTGGAAGCAAAACACCCCGGATGTTTACACCAGCACCAAACTTCAGCTTGTTGCACAATTTTCCAGCTCCAGTTTTGTTCAATTTGTCTAGCTATACCAGTCACCTTGCTTTTGTTCGACCTACAACAGTAGTCCTAGCAGTTTCACTTTTAACGACCTAGAGTGCTGTCTGTGTCATCTTCAAATGTAATGAATATTTTTTCCAGGATATTGGATTATTTCTGTTACTTTCTGCAAATGCTGGATTTTAATGTGGGGAATTGTCAGTTACACAGAAACAAGGCATTATTATATGCATTCCGAAACAAGATAAGCCAAAACAATTTATTAAGAACTGGCGGCCAATATCCCTGCTTAACATATCCTATAAAATGTGTTCATCCTGTATTGCAAATACATGTAGATTGAAAACAATGTTACCCAAAACTATTAGTGAATACCAAACAGGTTTTATGAAAGGAAGATTTATCGGGATAATATACGTTTGCTGTATGATGTGTTGATGTTTACTGAAAGAGAAAATATACCAGGTTTGCTGCTTGCAATTGATATTGAGAAGGCGTTCGACAGTGTGTCCTGGCCCTTTTTACAAAAGGCATTGGATTTTTTCAATTTTGGAAATGATGTAAAACAGGTAGATATAGTTTTTTTAACCAAGATATACAGACTTGTATTACAGTTAATGGCCAACATTCTGGTTGGTTTAATATAAGAAGAGGCGTCCGACACGGCGATAGCCTCTCACCATATTTGTATTTAATATGTTCCGAGATATTGTTATTAATGTTACGTAATAATTCTGTGCTAAAAAGATTGAAATAGAATAACGAGGAAGTGTTATTGTCTCAGTTTGCGGACAATACAACTCTTTATTTGGATGGCAGTGCGGAATCGTTTGTTGAATGTGTTAAAACTTTACAGAGATTTCCTAAATTTTCCGGATTAAAGATAAATAATGAAAAAACTCAAATTGTCTGGATCGGAAGAAAGCGACATTCACAATAAAGATATATGAGGGATATGAATTTTTGTTGGACCCTGGGATTTTTAAAGTATTGGGAGTCAACATTTTGGACAAACTCCATTTTCGACAAAATAAATATGAAGGAAAATTAACAGAGATAAGAAGAATTTTAAACGATTGGAGCCGAAGACAGTTGACTCCATTCGGTAGAATTATAATTTTGAAAACCTTGGTTCTTTCAAAATTGGTTTATTTTTAGTCCCCTTTGTGCCTTTTGTAAAAATGAAAATGAAACAATTTCCCATATATTTTAGTATTAACTGCTTAGTCGGACATTTTGGACTGATTTGGAATATTTGTTAAATAGAAGTTCTATTCAACGCGCAAATGTTCTTTTTACAGAAGAATTAATTTTGTTTGGTTGTATGACAAATGTTAACGTAGATGTGGTTTTGGATTTTATCATTATATGTTTAAGGAATTTGAAATATAGATTTGAAAAAACAATTCCAGTTTAAAGCTGATAACATTACAAAAAAATCAAAAAATTCAACAGGTTTTTTTTTTTATCTCTTTTTGGTACATATTTAACATGACAACAACATCAGACATCAACATCAAATAACATCAGACATACAAGATTATGCTATACGCATCTTCAAAAATAAAAGAACAAAAACAACAGAAAGGCACAATAAAACGTACAATTACATAGCCCATATTCAATACATTTCTAAATTATATAAACATGCTCTTCGTCTCCTTTCTTATCTTTCTATTTAATCATTTTATAAAACTTCTCATAGCAACAAAATCTTGTTCTCTGCATAATTAATAATCTGAATTTACTTTTTTTTTTATAACGATCAACATATAAAATATCCTTATCTTGTTCAATCAAAAAAACAATCAATGATTTGACAATATTAGAGGTTCAAATGGGTACCACTCCAGAAATAATGTATTACACGTAAAATTAATTTGTCTTAAATATTCTTCTACCAAATACCTTTTTCTCAAATCTCTTTTAACCTTTGCCGTTCTTCCTGGGTTCACCTGTACCCAGAGACACACTAAAATCATTGTAACTCTGGAACCATTAAAGGTATCGTTTTGAAATTTTAAGTATCTCTCACACACCTAATTTGCTCTCTGTCTGCAAATTTTTAGTGTGTACATGACAAAACATTAAAATTAATTGATTATGATAATTTACATAAACACTACCGATGGCGCGGGTTCACACAAACCCATACTTTTATAGAGTAGTAGTGATTGTAACTATCCCTCTGCCGACGGCGCGGGTTCTGCTACACCCATAATTACCAAAGCGGCGGAACAGTGTCTGTCTGCCTGTTTGTCTCCAAGAGACTGTCTGTCTCTCTGTCTGTCTGTCCGTATCTCTCTGTCTGTATGTCTGTTGTCAGTTGCTCTGTCTGTCTGTCTGTCTATCTGTCTATCCGTCTATCTGTCTATCCGTCTATCTGACTGTCTGTCTATCTGTAATAATAATCATAATGCAAACTTTTATAGCGCTATTCTAGAAAAATGTCTACTCTTAGCGCTTTACAATACATACATCGACCAAGCATACTATACACGCACAGGCAAAGAAACCGACCAAACATAACCAACAAACTATACATGCACAGGCAAAGAAAACGACCAAACATACAATACACGCACAGGCAAGGTAACGACCAAACATATAAGCAAACATACTATGACCAAACATAACCAACATACTATACGCGCGCAGGCAAAGAGAACAATCAGCACATGTAATAATTACTGACAACTAATAATGCAGGCATACAGTGACAGTCCAATACACAGCCTAAGCACAAGAACCACAGTAGGCTTCTATATAAAAACGTGTCAACAGTACTATTTACACACACACAAACAGTGCTGACACAAAGCGCAGAAAATATATATACACGTTATTTTAGGCACTAGGTAGGGGGTGAGATGGGGCGGGATGGGGTCTCTGTCTCTGTCTCTCTCTGTCTCTCTCTCTGTCTCTCTCTCTCTCTGTCTCTCTCTCTATCTGTCTCTCTCTCTTTCTCTCTGTCTCTCTCTCTCTCTGTCTCTCTGTCTCTCTCTGTCTGTCTCTCTCTCTCTCTCTCTCTCTCTCTGTATCTCTCTCTTAGTTTCTCTCTCTGTCTCTCTCTCTCTGTCTCTCTTTCATAGTCTCTCTCTCTCTCTCTTTCTTAGTCTCTCTCTCTCTTTCTTAGTCTCTCTCTATCTCTCTTTATTAGTCTCTCTCTCTCTCTCTTTCTTAGTCTCTCTCTCTCTTTCTTAGTCTCTCTCTCTCTCTTTCTTAGTCTCTCTCTCTCTTTCTTAGTCTCTCTCTCTCTTTCTTAGTCTCTCCCTCTCTCTTTCTTAGTCTCTCTCTCTTTCTTAGTCTCTCTCTCTCTCTTTCTTAGTCTCTCTCTCTCTTTCTTAGTCTCTCTCTCTTTCTTAGTCTCTCTCTCTCTTTCTTAGTCTCTCTCTCAGTCTCTCTCTCTCTCTCTTTCTTAGTCTCTCTTTTTCTTTCTTAGTCTCTCTCTCTCTTTCTTAGTCTCTCTCTCTCTCTCTCTCTCTTTCTTAGTCTCTCTCTCTCTTTCTTTGTCTCTCTCTCTCTTTCTTAGTCTCTCTCTCTCTCTCTTTCTTAGTCTCTCTCTCTCTCTTTCTTAGTCTCTCTCTCTCTCTTTCTTAGTCTATCTCTCTCTCTCTTTCTTAGTCTCTCTCTCTCTCTCTTTCTTAGTCTCTCTCTCTCTCTCTTTCTTAGTCTCTCTCTCTCTCTTTCTTAGTCTCTCTCTCTCTCTTTCTTAGTCTCTCTCTCTCTCTCTTTCTTAGTCTCTCTCTCTCTCTCTTTCTTAGTCTCTCTCTCTCTCTCTTTCTTAGTCTTTCTCTCTCTTTCTTTGTCTCTCTCTCTCTCTCTTTCTTAGTCTCTCTCTCTCTCTTTCTTAGTCTCTCTCTCTCTCTCTTTCTTAGTCTCTCTCTCTCTCTTTCTTAGTCTCTCTCTCTCTTTCTTAGTCTCTCTCTCTCTCTCTTTCTTAGTCTCACTTTCTCTCTTTCTTAGTCTCCCTCTCTCTCTTTTTTAGTCTCTCTCTCTCTTGCTTAGTCTCTCTCTCTCTCTTTCTTAGTCTCTTTCTCTCTTTCTTAGTCTCATTCTCTCTTTCTTAGTCTCTCTCTCTCTCTTTCTTAGTCTATCTCTCTCTCTCTTTCTTAGTCTCTCTCTCTCTCTTTCTTAGTCTCTCTCTCTTTCTTAGTCTCTCTCTCTCTCTCTCTTTCTTAGTCTCTCTCTCTCTCTTTCTCTCTCTCTTTCTTAGTCTCTCTCTTTCTTAGTCTCTCTCTCTCTCTCTTTCTTAGTCTCTCTCTCTCTCTTTCTTAGTTTCTCTCTCTCTCTCTCTCTCTTTCTTAGTCTCTCAGTCTCTCTCAGTCTCTCTCAGTCTCTCTCAGTCTCTTCCTCCCCCTCTCACTCCCCCTCTCCCTCCCCTGCAAGAAGTCGGTGAAGGGAGAAACTCGATGCACCCACTGAAGTAGCGCTGTGGGTTTCCCTGAACCCACCCCGTCGTTAGAGAAATAAACGGTAAAAACCCTCTTTCAAATGTATGGGTTCAGACAAACCCGCATCGTCGTTAGAGAAATAAACGGTAAAAACCCACTTTCAAATGTATGGGTTCAGACAAACCCGCATCGTCGGGCGTGTGTAGTCAAAAGCGGCATCCGGCAAAGGTGAACTCATTGTCTACCAGGTACGGATATATTCGTACCCACTCATGTGGCTCTATCTGACAAACACATTCACTTCAGTCGCTTTCTGTAACTTCGATCTTAGTCGCCTGCATTCCATCGTGTTGCTACACAGTTCCTACACAGTTACTACAACTCTGAGTGACCTGCTGTAGCACAGCTGGTCTCGGCTAAAAAAAAACTTGGTCAACATAGGTGGGGCAGAAAGTGTTAAATGCAACCAGTGTAGGAACAACTTTTGCATACTTACACTTATAAATAAAATATTTGGCATTTAATATTATAAAATCAAACACTGTACTACTTTTAAAATAGTGATCAATACCAAACAAAGTAAACTTTTCATTAAAGGAATTGTGACATTGTGACATTCATTTTTAACATAATTTAACAGATCATTCCAAAATGACTATATATATTGACACGCCCATAAACAATGTTGAATACTATCCCTCTCATCTCGGCATTAATAATTGTTTTAATTATGGTCCTCATATGAAGAGTTGGTTTGGTAATAAGTTAGGTTGTGCAGAGATGTGATGATTTGTGTGTGTGTCTTTGTTTGTTTTAGTTTTTTTGTTTTTCTTTGATTGTATAATTATTGTCTTTTTAAGCTGGTAGAACATTCCAAATGTCCACATTGTTTGCTTGTGTTGTACTTGTTGGGTAAAAAAAAAAAGAAAAAAGAAAGAAAAAAAGTGAAAAAAGTCATAATCCGCTAAGGATACACCTGCACTTACAAAACAAGAAAACCGTAATAAAACTGGCAGGAGAATGTCTACCCGTACACACACACACACACACACACACACACACACAATTATATGTAATATTTTCTGATCAGTGACCTGAACTATTCTGAAAGTGCTTTGGTCATTTTGTTCGGATTCTTCCTCGTGATAGGTTGTTTATTTGGCCAAACTCATATCAACATGGTCTTGGCCCGTCGCATGATAACTTTGATTTTTAGTGTGATATTACATTTCAAAGAGTTTCAACATGTAATACCAGGAATGGATTGGTAGTTTTTGTACTGTGGATCAACCAAATATCAATAAACAAATACGTCTCTTTGCATCGAGTCTGATTTCGTCATTTATTTAGAATTTAAGGGGATACTAATGAATTCAAGTTACTTCCCCTGCTTTGTGACGTCATTTTGCTTCATTTATTCAAGGAATTATTCCCCTTACCTTTTCAAAGGACTGTAAATCTCCACTGCTAGTGTGCACAGTACCAAGGACGGTGATCGATAATTTTTCACACGCGTTCCCATCTCCGGCAAATGTAAACCAGCACTCGGATCTGCCTGAAACGTTGGCACCTATTGCCTCAACCATATTTTGCTTAGCATGCAAAGTCACAATTGTTTTGCCTTAAACCATGAATTAATATGAATATTTGTTTAGTTCTTTTGAAAAAGTTACGTAATACAACACGCTTAGTATACACATTCGCAAAAAGCAACACATAAAATTTAGATCAGCCTATTGGTCATAACGTCTCAAATTTCCAAAACAAATAATTGAGAACTTGGGCATATGGCTCTTTCAGTGGAGCACCCCCTCAAAAATGGCCGCACAACGTGCATTTTTGGGCCTCTGAAACGGTTGACACCTACCGCCTTTGACAGAAGGCTTCATAAAGACTAGACAAGTAAGGTGCATAAAACAAAATGCTCTGAACAGGATATTGAATGGCCTTTCCAACAGTAGTCAGAAGTGTTTGGTTTGTGCATATTCAGATTTCTTGCAGATTTTAAAATACAGGGCTATGGTTTTTGTCAGGACGATTTTAGGGGTGACCTTGTTTGACAGGCTTGTCACGGGATGCCTATACGATGTACCATCAATCGGACAAATGATATGAACAGCTGACATAATTACCTTTTCCAGCATATTATAAAGTTTAACTAAAACGAATTGCGTGTTAATGCTTTTCTTAGCGTGCGGAATTTGTTGCAATGATGCGTTGGCCAAGTTTACTTTGGATGCTTAGTAATACGTCTCTATTGTCTCTAGTGTAATAAAGCCTGTTTGAACGTCCTCTGCACTGACGTTTACAGTAATACATTGGGAGATTTGTTGTTGTATATCTTTGATATAAAAAGTGACTTTTTCGCAGGATGTTTTATTTTTTATTTTTTAAATATCATATCAACCGATACTTGTCCTCAAGAGGCCAACAAAATGCCTGTTGGACAGAAATATTCCTTTTAGTTCGTAGGAGTTATGTACCTCATACATTCTTTCCATGGAGACAAGAAATACACTTAATTACTTGCCCTGAACGTGTCTGGAACAAATGATTTCTTCAAAATAAAATAGTTCATAAGCACAGTAATTGGTGACTCTTTCGCTAAGTGTTCTGAAACGTAACGGAACGTCCTGTATACTTAATTATTGATTACTATATTGTGTGAATCGCTCAAGCCGCCATCGTAACTTCGATATAAAAATGTCAATACAGGTGTTGTGGAAAAATATCTATACCGGTGTTGTTGGAATTTCCAAGTGCTTCTGCTCAGAATGTGAACTCAGAAAGCATGTAAAACCTCCTAATGTGGCTCCTATAGCTTCTTATCAAACTATTTTTGAATTTGTTAGAACATATGCACACAGTTTCAAATGAACAGTTCAATAAAGTGTTTTGTTCATGTTTGTCAGTCAGGACGTGTGCATGGTGCTTTGATTCGGAGGTCTCCTTTTGATAACGGACACTATGGCTGTTGCATTTGCGAGTGTACAAAGTCGGTATTTTTGGGAAGGATTCTGATTGCCTTGTATAGTTTGTTTGACACCTGCGATCGACACCTGCATCAGAAGGAATAGCATGGCACGCGAAATACACAAGGTAGCAAAACAAAATAATCTGTTCAGGGTAGATAATTGGTTTGACTTTCTTCTCGTATGTCAAAGTTGCAAACTTTTGCCTATTGTGATTTTGTGTCGATTTTTCATTCGGCTCTTCCGTTTTTGTGTGGTCGATTTTGAGGGTACCCTTACTTGAGCGGCGGTCACGTGATCCCTGTAAAAGAAATATTTAATCCAAAAGATGATCCTGAAGGTTAAGTGAACGGCCTTCTCTGGCATATACAGTTTTAATTAAATGACACAGGAATTAATGCTTTAATTTGGGTTTGAAATTTGTTGCAATAATTTTATGGCCAACTTTAGTAATCACTCACCTCCAATGCTGATGGGCTGCGTGTAGACAAAACAAAACTTGGGCTTTATGACGAACAAAGCTGCTCTGTTGCTGTCTGTAACAACACGCCCTCGTTATCGTCCCTTTTATAATGACGGTTATGTTGGCTTTCATTGGTCACACGACATGACGTATTCAGCCTCTTAACATGAGACTGCAAAACTGGTTTAGGCAGTGTTCGAGTCATCCAACGCAAACCTCACACAACATCCCGAGAAAGGTGAGTTGTTGACAAGGAATTTGGCAAGCACTATGTCCTTGCGTGTTTGATTCCTGAAAACTACTGCTGTCGTATTAAACGCAACATGATTCAACTTACCGAAAAATGTATATCTTAAAATAACTAAGCTCACTCTCTCTCTCTCTCTCTCTCTCTCTCTCTCTCTCTCTCTCTCTCTCTCTCTCTCTCTCTCTCTCTCTCTCTCTCTCTAAATATATCTATATATAAATATATATATCTTTCAATTTTTTTTTTCTTGTTCACAAATCAACCGTACCCGCGTCCTCAGCACAGTACTGAAATGGCAGTGCGCCAAGTTGTTATTTTCCATAACCTGTAAGAGGTGTTTGCTCTCTCTCTCTCTCTCTCTCTCTCTCTCTCTCTCTCTCTCTCTCTCTCTCTCTCTCTCTCTCTCTCTCTCTCTCTCTCTCTCGTTCAACGAGAAGAGTATTGAATGAGGAAAGGAAATAAAAAAAAATGTCCCACCGCATGACACGAATTGTGATTAGTAGACATGTACTTATCTTAGCTCAAAGCAAAAAGAAGTGATAGAGCAGGAGCTTTTAAGAAATCAGTTCCTCGGGAATGTCAAACTGTGAACGTGGTGTAAATTAAATATTCCATTCCTTGAACTTTGCCTTACACTTTTGGCAGGCACCCAATGAAACAGAATTGTCAGAGCACTCGACACGTAAACTGTGTTTATCCAATCCTATACAAGGCTGACAGGTGACATTCAATCTACTTATGTAAGGGTACTGTGCTTTCTTTTTCTGTTTTTTCTTTTTCATCCGTCTTCAGAGCAGTACTGAAATGGCAGTGCGACAAGTTGTTTTGTTCCAAAATCTCTACATCAGATTAGTAAATTTTGTTTTTGAGCATAAAATGTTAGCGTCCTATTTTTGGGACAGTGGGCCTTGATGGTAACACATGGGTAGAGGTTTTTCACGTCACCACACAACAGACACCAGCTTACTGCTTTGTAGATCGGCTTTAACCTTCGCCGTTAGTAGGTCGTGAGTACTTTAGTAACAGTCCGGACTTTAATTGCGAATATCTCGAAAACTAGGTGGAATTCTGTAATGAGCTTTTGGAAATGCCTCAAACACCTACAAATCTATTATCTCCTAAACCCGCATTAAACTTGATTTACAGGTAATTAAATAAACAAAGGTCAAACATCGACTATCTTCGCAGCACGTGGTGAGACACTATGTAACCATACTTCTAACAGTGTAATGTGACTTTCTGGTTCTCTTTCTGAGAAGAGTTCTGATCTATTTCAAGATGGCTCAAGGAACAAGCAGCGAACTCGAGCGGGAGTTTGAGAACCGCGGGTAAGGTTGTTTTTTCAATATAATTGCAATGCCTTCAGCGGCGGCCGTCAGCGTGTCAAATATGTTCCTGTGCCGGTCCATTGTGTTCGCGGCTTACATCAACAAATGACTGAGTTTATGTTTCTCTTTCTCAGAAGAGTTCTCAACTTTCAAGGGGCCAGTTCGGGGTTGTGTTATTTTCAGCCATACACATTGAGTAGTGGATTTGTAGATTGAAACCCTGATTGGGCCTTCAATGTGTACACAGAAGTTTTCAGACAAAATCGCGATTGTAAGGGAGATAATTGTGGGTTCGATGTCAAAATAAAAGCTGAGTTATGGTTCCTGTTTATTTCAGGTAAGAATTAACTTGGTGCGTAATTACACAACACGTAAACGATAAATGTAAATACAGCATGACTTCCCTTCTTTGTCTCTGTTAATCTAGGGAGAAAATATCCAGCGATATTTCTCCGTAGGCCTAAAGTTCGGCCATGACCTAGGCAAAATAACTTGCGCAGTCGCAGAAACAAGAAAATGGAAATCTTTTATGAAATGATTGGGAGCCAAGCAAATTTGACCTCTTGATTCCGACCATGAACCCGCTGTTGATAATCTGGAAGGTCGTACCAGAAATGCAGATCTATCTCTGGCCGATTCATAGATTCAACCTACAAACTGCGACCTCATCTGTGATCAGATGGCCAAGCAATGCGTGAAATCAGTCTTTTATTCTAAAGCCTTATGGCTCGTTTCGACAAGCATTAAACGGATGAAATTAACCACATGCAGTTTATTCTTCAGACTGAATAAATGCACACAAAAAATGGGTTGGGTTCGGTGATTTGTACATAAACGTCTTCCTCACGATAGATTCGCTGATTTGTCTTATGAAGCCGTCATCAACACGAACACAATGATTGCAGAAGCAAACTCTGTACCTACACGACCGAGACACAAGACTGATTATTTCACAGCTGCAATGTGAATAGAGAACAAAGACGTTTTGGGTAAGCTTACTCACGTCAGGTCTTCACTGACAAGCTAGGAACAGACGGAAAATTCCGAACAAAAGTAAATGACGTCAAAGTCTCTTTCGCTTTGCGTGCAACTTTGTCATGACGTCTTTTTGTGACGACAGTATACGCGACAATTTGTTCGCTTCCGGTGTCATTTTAGACTGAAAAGCAACTCAAAAGAAGGAGCTGAGCCTGTGTCTTGAAACAGCTGAAACACTCTTTTGGGTTGTCGTTTCAATGTTAACCAAAAAGTTAAAGAAAAAAACCAATGTTCAGTTGCAAAATGATAGCGGACTGAGCATTTATTCCGGTTGATGAAGGTACGATTGAAGCTTCTATTCACTCCGTCAACCCACAAGACCTAAGATTTGTAGCAGACGACAAACAAAGTATGCGTTTTTCCAGTCTTGTGATGACGATTATGCCGTTATAAATTATCTGTACGTTGTGAAAACATTTCAAAACAAAATTTAGCTTTGATGCGTCACGCGCGGGATATACACGTTTTCATCCATGGAATTGGTTTTTCGTCTCGGCAGGGTGAATGAATGATGTCTTTTCCGGCCAAAACTGTCCTTGCCAAGACTGAAACAAAATATAGTTCTACAACTTCTAGGCTTGCGTTGATTATTCTGCCCATGGTGAATTTCCCATGCTTTGTTTCCACATCCCATGACAAATTCTCCTTACTTTGGTCATGCCATATATACTTTACAGCTCCTTCCATCCATGGTATCGCGTGATATTTTTTGTCTCGACGGGGTGAAAGAATATAATGACGTCACTCTCGGCAGAGCCTCGAGTGACGTCATCATATTCATTGACCCAGTCTCGACAAAAAATATCACGCGATACCATGGATGGAGGGAGCTGTAACTTATACGTACAAAATCGGAAATATATTTAGTTTGATAATCTAATTCAACGAAAAGCCTGATTTCTGTATTTTTTCTCTTTTTACATTTAGTCAAGTTTGGACTAAATGTTTTAACGTAGAGGGGGAATCGAGACGAGGGTCGTGGTGTATGTGTGTCTGTCTGTCTGTATGTGTGTCTGTGTGTGTGTGTGTAGAGCGATTCAGACTAAACTACTGGACCGATCTTTATGAAATTTGACATGAGAGTTCCTGGGTATGAAATCCCCAGACGTTTTTTTTCATTTTTTCGATAAATGTCTTTTATGACGTCATATCCGGCTTTTCGTGAAAGTTGAGGCGGCACTGTCACGCTCTCATTTTTCCATCAAATCGGTTGAAATTTTGGTCAAGTAATCTTCGACAAAGCTCGGACTTCGGTATTGCATTTCAGCTTGGTGGCTTAAAAATTAATTAATGACTTTGGTCATTAAAAATCTGAAAATTGTAAAAAAAATATTGTTTTTATAAAACGATCCAAATTTACGTTCATCTTATTCTCCATCATATTCTGATTCCAAAAACATATACATATGTTATATTTGGATTAAAAACAAGCTCTGAAAATTAAAAATATAAAAATTATTATCAATTTTTTTCTTCTCGAAATCAATTTAAAAACACTTTCATCTTATTCCTTGTTGGTTCCTGATTCCAAAAACATATAGATATGATATGTTTGGATTAAAAACACGCTCAGAAAGTTAAAACGAAGAGAGGTACAGAAAAGCGTGCTATCCTTCTCAGCGCAACTAGCTACTACCCCGCTCTTCTTGTCAATTTCACTGCCTTCGCCATGAGCGGTGGACTGACGATGCTACGAGTATACGGTCTTGCTGACAAATTGCATTGCATTCTTTTTCATTCTGTGAGTTCGACAGCTACTTGACTAAATGTTGTATTTTCGCCTTACGCGATTTGTTTACATTTAGTCAAGTTTTGGTGAACAGCTCAGATCATGGGTCAATAAAGTGTTACACAGATGGTCAAAATTAAAGTACAAGATATTGCACTGGAAGTGGAACTACACTGTTGCTTAGTGTCTGTATGAAGCTACAAGGTGAAAATAGAAAAAGAAAAACACGATTCTTGACTTTGATGGGCTTTTTCTGCTCGTAAGCACACATACTTCTGCTCATCACAGCATGCCCCATTATTGAGTTTAAAACACCAATTAAATTTGTTTTGAATAAAACTCACAATTTTACAATAAGAATTTAGAGACCTGAATCAATTAGGTATATCCTACTTAGTTTGACTTTTGCAAAACTAAGTAATTACACATTTAATTGAATCAGTCAGACAGACGGAGACATAGAGAGACAGACAGAGGGCAAACAGAAATCTGAGAAAGAAACCCCTTTAAAAATGTTACCATGTTTGAAATGAAACATCGCAAGGTGAAGCCATAATTCATCACCTTTCAGTATGACGTCATGAGCGTGTTCCACACTTGAAATGACGTGTTTTTATCATGTTGTCAGCTGCACGGAGCTTGGAAGTATAATTTCCATTCAACGATCCGAGTTTGTTAAGTTTTAGCCTATTTTCAACGTCAAACACCATGAAACTATATATATTTGGAATCAGAAAATGGTAAGGAATAGATAGAAGTTGTTTTTAAGTGTCTTTTTTCATAAATAAAGATAGTGGTTATTTATCGGTTTTCTTCATTTTTAAGCATAATTATCAATACAAAACAACAAAACTATATAGTTTTAGATACAGGACGCAATAGGGAATACACCAATATAAAGTTTTTGTTTCAAATATTAGTTTTTAAAAATTTGACAAAATGACATATTTTGAACAAACATTTCAATAACAAAACTTTAAGTGACCAAACTGAAATGCAATCCCATAATCCATAATCTGAGATTGTGTGATAAGAAATTCGATCAAATTGATGAAAAACTGTAACTGTGAAAGTGCTGCCTCGACCTTTTGGCAAACGGTAAAATATGACGTCATCAGACTGTCCTATCAATAAACGGAAAAATCTTCCATGAGAAAATCCAGTCAAAAATATCCATATCAAATTTCATAAAGATCCACTCCGTAGTTTTTGAGATATGATCTGCAGTGTGAAAAAACGCCCATAACGCCCATAACGCAAACTCATTTGTCATGATTTGGTCGTGTTCTGCCGATACTATAATGTTTTTCTTTCCTAAAACACACTATAATAGTAGCCTTTCCCAATGTCTATGCTAAAACTGACTTGTCTGTGTTGTCAATGATTTTGCTACAGTGTGAGAACAAAAAGTCTAAACAATCTCACGCCCATAACGCTGTAACACGAAAACTCATTTGGTCGTGTTCTGCCGATACTGTAATGTTTTTCTTTCTTAAAACACACTATAATAGTAGCCCTTCCCAAATGCAATGCTAAAAATGACTGGTCTGTGTTGTCAATGATTTTCTGCGAGAATGCGATCTATCTGTTTGTCGCAAAGACCGTGTGACACGAAAGTTATGAGCGGAAGACAAATCTGCTGAGTGCAATTACGTTTCAGAAGATAGTTGGTTAAAACAGTTTATCACTCAGACACGCAAAGGAACACTATAACTTTATTATTCAGGCCATATTTGCTTTCCTTTGTCATGTATGAAAGTACTGGCCTTGGTTGAAGAAAGCGACCTGTCGCTGTGCAACAAATTTGTCGCCATTTTCCGCCGGAGTTTTGTAAATAAAACGTGTTTACTACCCACACATACAAAACGATGCTGTTGGTTCTTTTTACATTTAGTCAAGTTATGACTAAATGTTTTAACATCGAGGGGGGAATCGAGACAAGGGTCGTGGTGTATGTGTATGTGTGTGTGTATGTGTGTGTGTGTGTGCGTGTAGAGCGATTCAGACCAAACTACTGGACCGATCTTTATGAAATTAGACATGAAAGTTCCTGGGTATGATATCCCCATACGTTTTATTCATTTTTTTGATAAATGTCTTTGATGACGTCATATCCGGCTTTTCGTGAAAGTTGAGGCGGCACTGTCACGCCCTCATTTTTCAACCAAATTGGTTGAAATTTTGGTCAGGTAATGTTCGACAAAGCCCGGACTTCGGTATTGCATTTCAGCGTGGTGGCTTAAAAATTAATTAATGACTTTGGTCATTAAAAATCTGAAAATTGTAAAAAAAATATTTCTTTTATAAAACGATCCAAATTTACGTTCATCTTATTCTCCATCATTTGCTGATTCCAAAAACATAAATATGTTACATTTGGATTAAAAACAAGCTCTGAAAATTAAATATATAAAAATTATTATCAAAATTAAATTGTCCAAATCATTTTAAAAACACTTTCATCTTATTCCTTGTCGGTTCCTGATTCCAAAAACATATAGATATGATATATTTGGATTAAAAACACGCTCAGAAAGTTAAAACGAAGAGAGGTACAGAAAAGCGTGCTATCCTTCTTAGCGCAACTACTACCCCGCTCTTCTTGTCAATTTCACTGCCTTTGCCATGAGCGGTGGACTGACGATGCTACGAGTATACGGTCTTGCTGCGTTGCATTGCGTTCCGTTTCATTCTGTGAGTTCGACAGCTACTTGACTAAATGTTGTATTTTCGCCTTACGCGACTTGTTATTTTCTTATTGTTTCATTCATGCTTAGCAGTTTAGTATGCTTTGTTTTCTTCTCAATTCAATGGATGGCTATAAAATAAGCATTTAAATGTGAAGGTGTTAAAATTACCCATGATCTGAGCTGTTCACTTTGACTAAATGTTTTAACGTAGAGGGGGGAATCGAGACGAGGGTCGTGGTGTATGTGTGTCTGTCTGTCTGTCTGTGTGTGTGTGTAGAGCGATTCAGACTAAACTACTGGACCGATCTTTATGAAATTTTACATGAGAGTTCCTGGGTATGATATCCCGAGAAATTTTTTTCATTTTTTTGATAAATGTCTTTGATGACGTCATATCCGGCTTTTCGTAAAAGTTGAGGCGGCACTGTCACGCTCTCATTTTTCAACCAAATTGGTTGAAATTTTGGTCAAGTAGTCTTCCACGAAGCCCGGACTTCGGTATTGCATTTCAGCGTGGTGGCTTAAAAATTAATTAATGACTTTGGTCATTAAAAATCTGAAAATTGTAAAAAAAATATTGTTTTTATAAAACGATCCAAATTTACGTTTATCTTATTCTCCATTATTTTCGGATTCCAAAAACATATAAATATGTTATATTCGGATTAAAAACAAGCTCTGAAAATTAAATATATAAAAATTATTATCAAAATTAAATTTTTGAAATCAATTTAAAAACACTTTCATCTTATTCCTTGTCGGTTCCTGATTCCAAAAACATATAGATATGATATGTTTGGATTAAAAACACGCTCAGAAAGTTAAAACGAAGAGAGGTACAGAAAAGCGTGCTATCCTTCTTAGCGCAACTACTACCCCGCTCTTCTTGTCAATTTCACTGCCTTTGCCATGAGCGGTGGACTGACGATGCTACGAGTATACGGTCTTGCTGAAAAATGGCATTGCGTTCAGTTTCATTCTGTGAGTTCGACAGCTACTTGACTAAATATTGTATTTTCGCCTTACGCGACTTGTTTGCTTTCTACATTTAGTCAAGTTTTGACTAAATGTTTTAACATAGAGGGGGAATCGAGAAGAGGGTCGTTGTGTGTGTGTGTCTGTGTCTGTGTCTGTGCGTGTGTGTGTGTGTAGAGCGATTCAGACCAAACTTCTGGACCGATCTTTATGAAATTTTACATGAGAGTTCCTGGGAATGATATCCCCGGACGTTTTTTCTTTTTTTCGATAAATACTTTTGATGACGTCATATCCGGCTTTTTGTAAAAGTTGAGGCGGCACTGTCACACCCTCATTTTTCAAAAAAATTGATTGAAATTTTTGTAAAGCAATCTTCGACGAAGGCCGGACTTCGGTATTGCATTTCAGCTTGGTGGCTTAAAAATTAATTAATGACTTTGGTCATTAAAAATCTGAAAATTGTAATAATCTTTTTTATATAAAACGATCCAAATTTACGTTCATCTTATTCTACATTATTTCCTGATTCCAAAAACATATAAATATGTTATATTTGGATCAAAAACAAGCTCTGAAAATTAAAAATATAAAAATTATGATCAAAATTAAATTTCCGAAATCGAGTTAAAAACAATTTCATCTTATTCCTTGTCGGTTCCTGATTCCAAAAACATATAGATATGATATGTTTAGATTAAAAACACGCTCAGAAAGTTAAAACGAAGAGAGGTACAGAAAAGCGTGCTATGCAGCACAGCGAAACCACTACCGCGCTGAACAGGCTCGTCAGTTTCACTCCGTTTTGCACAAGCGGCGGACTACGGTCATTGGAAAAAAATGCAGTGCGTTCAGTTTCATTCTGTGAGTTCCACAGCTTGACTAAATGTAGTAATTTCGCCTTACGCAACTTGTTATTACTTTTTTGATTCATATTCTAACATTTTTTAAACGTATTATCATTAGATTAAACCCTCCCATGGGCGAGGGCTGGATGTAAAAAAGCACCTGTTTGCTTATGCCATTACCCTCGTTAATGAAGACTTTGTCTTGTCTTGTCTTGTCTTGTCTTGTCTCTCTTTCTCTCGCTCTCTCTGAAGGATATTTTGTTGTTCCTTTCACTTTGCCAGAGATTTGCAATTTTCGGAAGAAAGTCTCTGCATGATTTTCAGTTGTTTCATTCGGGTTTTGATCTTTTTATAAAAAAAAAAGGCTTTGATTTTGACAAATTGTAAGACAGTGTTATTGCATGAGCAATTTTTTGATTAGGGCTTTTGTGAACAAGAAACAATTGACAAGTGGCTCTCTCCCATCCCACCCCCCCCCCCTTTCCCCGTCGCGATATAACCTTGAACGGTTGAAAATGACGTTAAACACCAAATAAAGAAAGAATATATTTTCAAATACAAATATTGACACAAGGTATAACCGATGATACTGAAACCTTTTCTTCTCTCCCAAATTCTTTTATGAAATTAGACGGGGAGAGAGAGAGGGTGGGGGGGGGGGGGGCAGGGCTGGACCAAATGAGTTGTAAGGGGGGGGTTCCTCCTTTTTTTTGGGGGGGGGGGAAAATCAGCGAAGTGGTGAAGCCACAAGCGCGCGCTTGCTTTGCAGGCGCGCGAACTAGGGGGGTCCGGGGGCATGCTCCCCCGGAAAAATTTTGAAAAACGGTTAAAATCTTTGCAATCTGGTGCATTCTGGGCCTTGTTTTGAGGGTTAAGAGCAGCATTGTTTTGGTGCTAAAACTAGTAAAAGTCAAAGCAAGGTACATGCTTTTTCCAGGGGTGGGGTTCCGGAACCCCTGGAACCCCCCCCTGGGTCCGGCCCTGGGGTGGGGGGGGGGGGGGGTTGACAGACAGGCAGAGAAAGAGCGAGAAAGCGGAAGAGAGAGACAGTTAACAGAGAGAGAGAGAGAGAGGGAAGGAGAGTGCTTTTTATTTTATGGTTGGTTGGGTTTAGTTCTGAACGCACTGTTTTTGACAATAGTTTTCATTCACGAAAAGGCAAATTAAATTACCGCTCTCTCTCTCTCTCTCTCTCTCTCTCTCTCTCTCTCTCTCTCTCTCTCTCTCTCTCTCTCTCTCTCTCTCTCTCTCTCTCTCTCTCTCTCTCTCTCTCTCTCTCTCTCTCTCTCTCTCTTTTGAATTTTTAATTTTTATTTTGTTATACCTTTCCCCATTGTTTTTTTTATTTTTTTATATTTTTTTTTTATAAATTCTTCATATTTGTTCTTTGTTTCATGTGTGTATTATAGTAGGGACTAGCTGTAAGAAAGGACCATATGGACCTAATACTATCATCCCTCGGTAATAAAGTTTTCGAGTTCGAGTTCGAGTTCTCTCTGTCTCTCTGTCTCTCTGTCTCTGTCTCTGTCTCTGTCTCTCTCTCTCTCTCTTCATTATACACACACACGCACACGCACAAACGCATACGTACACACGGTATCGTACACACAAACTCACACAGAAAAACATCCGTGTATGTATAATTATACGGTATCATGCGAGAGAGGGAGAGAGGGGTGAGAAGACAGAAAGACAGATGGGGAGAGAGAGGGGGAGGGGAGCGGAAGAAACAAGGAGAGAGCGATTTAAAAGAGGTACAGAGAAAGAGCGATTGAGAGGTGCAGAGAGAGAGAGAAAGAAAGAGAGAGAGAGAGAGAGAGAGATAGAGAGAGAGAGAGAGAGAGAGAGAGAGAGAGAGAGAGAGAGAGAGAGAGAGAGAGAGAGAGAGAGAGAGAGAGAGAGAGAGAGAACTCAGAATGGTTTATCATACTTAGGCCACAGACTCATATACAAACCACGGTGGATGGGGGAAGAACAAAATCCCCCCCCCCCCCCAAAAAAAAAAACCCACCAACAACAACCATGAAATAAATACGTGGTGAAAAAAACAGAGAGAGACAGAGACAGACAGACATACAGATCCGACAGACAGCCATGCAGACAATATATATATACACACACTCACACGCACACACAAAGGGAAGTGTCTGCCGTTTGAACATGTGGTGTATAGTGCTATATCGACACGTAGCGTTATCGACACGTAGCGCTACAGTACATAGGTTTTTCAAAAATAGTGATATCGACACGTAGTTCTATTGAGACGTAGTTGATAATGGCATGTGTGAATTGTGGCAATAGCACTACGTGCCGATAGCACTACTGTTTTGGGCAATTTGTGTCGATAGCACTACAGAAAATAGCGCAAACGATACGTAGCACAAATGACACCGGCTTGTTTCCAGCATGCGTTGTTCCAGCCATCCAATGAAGAGGTAACCAAGTGTCGGAGCCATAGGAGTGGCCATTGCAGTCCCGTGTTCTTTTTTTGTACAATTGTCCTTCAAATGTCAACATTGTTGTAAAGAATGTGCCGAACAACCTGTGCAATTGTTTCTGCTGGTGGGTCGTTCGGTGAAGGCTTCAATGTCAAGAAATAACGAAGCGCTGCCTCCATGTCATCATGCGGTATTTTAGTATATAGCCCTACATAATTATTATATTAGGAGAAGGATCGTACTCAGGTCGTTTTTTAAGCTAGAAAATGTATACAAAGCGAGGTGAGCGAAATACCTAATATAATTCCACTTTCTGTTATCAGGGGTAGGCTCTAGCCTTATTTGAAGAGAGAGAGAGAGAGAGAGAGAGAGAGAGAGAGAGAGAGAGAGAGAGAGAGAGAGAGAGATTGAGAGAGAGAGAGAGAGAGAAAAAGAGAGAGAGAGAGAGTGAGAGAGAGTTAAATGGATGAATAAATAGACAGATCAGTAACAATCAATAAAACAACCATGCTGTAAGAATGTATCCAACACTGAACGCCTGTTTTTGTACAGTACCGATAAGAGAGGTGTCAGTACACCAGGACACCTGTATTTTGCTGTGTCACAATGACCGTTTTATCTGCAGCTGTTGGGCGTTGAAACCTAGTCACTCAATAGTGCATACAAACAGGAGGTTCGGTAAAAGTTTACGCTTATTTCGTCTGGGCAGTTGCTTTTTCCGCGGGTGTTGCAAACAACGCAAAAAAGAGACACGCATGACTGGCCGTAAACAGTAGAGAGCTATTTCTGGCAAGAAGGGTACAGTTGCATGTTTTGTGAGAAACTTGTTGTACCTGTTTTTCGAAAACCATGTTGGTATCGACCTTGATGAATGATTATTTTCTTCTTCTATGATAAAAACATAAACACAGAAGTGCAGAAACCTGATATATATTTTGAACAAGCGGTGCCCGTATTTTTCGAAAAACCTTGACGGTAATTTCCTGAAACCGTTCTTACTGAATATATATTTATGTCCTTCTTTGATAATAACAAATATACGCCAATAGCATGGTTTGTATAACACACACACACACACACACACACACACACACACACACACACACACACACACACACACACACACACACTCATTTCATATAAGCTCGCTCTCTTTCACTCTCTCTTTCTCTCTTTCAGCCAGACTGCCACACCCGGCACACACACACACACACACACACACACACACACACACACACACACACACACACACACACACACACTTCAACCAGCCTGACCATTCTCTCGGTGATATGGAGTGCATTGTGTTCTTTTGTTCGACCCGGGATGAGAGGTGGAAAAGGGAGTCTTTCTGGATTGCAAAATTAAAAACTTTGATGCTTTCGTTTAGACCATGCAATTTGTGTGTGTGTGTGTGTGTGTGTGTGTGTATGTGTGTGTGTGTGTGTGTGTGTGTGTTAGAGAGAAAGAGAGAGAGAGAAAGTGAGAGAGAGAGAGGGGTAGAGTGAGAGAAAGTGAGAGAGAGAGAGGGGGGAGAGAGAGACACAGAGAGAGAGAGTGGAGGGGAGAGAGAGACAGAGAGAGGGAGAGAGAGAAAGAAAGTGAGAGAGAGAGAGACAGAGAGAGAGAAAGTGAGAGAGAGAGAGAAAGTGAGAGAGAGAGAGAGAAAGAGGGGGAGAGAGAGAGAAAGTGAGAGAGAGAGAGGGGGGGAGAGAGAGAAAGTGAGAGAGAGAGAGAGAGAGGGGGGGAGAGAGAAAGCGAGAGAGAGAGAGAGAGCGAGCCAGAGACAGAGTATATCTTGAATTTGTCATCGAAGACGGTTGTCGGAATGTTTATCAAAAGTCCATGAGCATGGAGATGTCTAAATCTTAGTATATCTTCTCTATCGGTCTTCGAATACATATAGTTGCGATACATAGGGAATACTACATGGCTTGCTGTGTCCTACCAGATTTACACGAGTTGTTTTTTAAATATTGAACTGCGAGCGAAAGCGAGCTGTTCACTATTTGAAAAAGCAACGAGTGTAAATCTGGTACGACACAGCGAGCCATGTAGTATTCTGTTTATCCTACATACTGTACTTACGTGTATTTTACTGAAAATATCTTGCAGTCGAGGCAGCTAAAGTGAAGACGCTTGTTTTGGAACCCCGATCTCTCCTAAAGCCTCGTGCAATCTATTACGTCAAAGCAAAGAAACGTCACTCTGAAAGTGTGGCGTGACGTGTTAGTTCTAAAGATTCATCGAGGGTAATTAGCGAGCGCAATTTTTGTTTCTATAATGACGTTTGTCTCGGTGACTTTGGCATCATAAGCAGTGGAAAAACAGGTCCCTGCCAGACTTGCTTGACATGACCTCATTTACATGATATACACACGTGTGATTTGAACGATTATTATCTCGCGGGTGTCTCTCTCACGTATGTAGGATAAATATTGTTTATGTAGTCTGTGCAAATAAAAGGGTTAAGTGTTGTATCTGTATGCAAACCTTTGGCATAAAAAAGTACTTACGCATAAATGAAGAGACATTGGAATGACAATTTTGCCTGTTCATGGCGCGAAAAAGTATCCATTTTGTTTGAACTTTCAAATTACGTCACCAGCGACGAATACGTCATTACAAGATAGGTAATAACAACTGTGTGAATGGTGCTATACTGAATGAAAGAGTGTGACATGAAGTTCTTGTACATCATTGTAAAGAGTGTGAATGACGTTTTAGTTTAGATGTCAAGCGCTTAGAGCAAGCCTTTTTAACGAAAGTTTTTGATTTAGCGCTATATAAATGTTCTTATTATTATTATTATTATTATAGGTATACCTTTGACGTAGGGTAAGGGCTCCT
>NC_090247.1:58193750-58208750 GCF_037325665.1 Littorina saxatilis
AATTCATGCGGTTGCGTCATATTTCTTGAATCTCTAGCGTCATTGAACGATTTTATTGCCGCGCACCGGGCTATGTCTCTGTTTTGAGGGCTGAATACTGACCTGGACACGAATTTGCTGCGCATCTGGGCCAGTACTACAGTGAATAAAGTATTGTCTGTCTCAGCCACACACACACACACGCGCTCCCCCCCCCCCCCCCCCCCCCCGCCGAACAAATACACACACAAAAACACAAATGAAAGAGATACGGTTACAGATTTAAAAACAAAAACAAAAAGTTGTCATGTGTTATTAATAATTGTCCTCACTATTGTAAAAGAAAGAAATGTAAATCACAGTCTGCTTCTTGCATAATGTTCTTGAGTGCAGAAAAAGGCACTTCTTGTGACCTCATGACTAGACAAATGGCGTTTGCATTCACTGCTTAAATGCCAAGGGACAACTTTTCTTTTGATGACGCCTCAACGACTGTTGCTGCTTGAAATAACGGCAACAAAGGGGGCACTGGAACTGGGGGTTCTTGTCGTGTGTGTGCATGTGTTGCCGCAAATTTCGTGCCGACGTAAATGTACTGTCGCATGTGTGGCAGGTTTGAATGGGTAGTGGGAACTTCTTGCACACGTGGCGAGTCAGATTCCTCCTGTCTTGGTAAGAACGGTTATATTTGGCGCAATAAAGTGCTATTATTGTTATTGTTATTGAACTACGAGAAGAGTAGACGATGTTCTCAATAAAGCAATAGATGATTGCCACATACTGGGGAAGGGCTTATCGGTGGCTTCTTGATTGCATAATGACCGTCCTCTTCAAGCATGTTCAAATATTTATTTTTTATTGACAGTCGTGCTTGAAGAGGGCGGTCATTATTCAATCAATTTTGTAAGGGGAAGGCCTATAGACCTTGCGGAACCGAGGTCCCTGCAGGTAACAATGTGAAGAAAAAAATAGCTAGCAGACGACAGCTAATGTTGTGTCCCCTCGGGACAAGCTGACAAACAAACAAAGATCCTCAAGTACGGTCGCAACCCAAAACAGTATGCTACACACTTTGAAGGAGCATAATAACACATTTATTAATGGCCGCGGTGCGCAGCATCAATTGCACAAATAGTGCCCCGGTGCGCAGCCCACAGTGGCCCCGGTGCGCAGCAACAAATTCGTTCAGTGACAGTAGAGATTCAAGAAATATGATTCAACCGCGTGAATTTAGATGACACCACTTGAGCCAGATGTAAATAAATAACCAATAATCACATTCCTATTCCAGGGGCGGATCAGTTGCTTTGTAAGGGGGGGGGCACTTTGAATCGAAAGTGAATGTGATGGGCGCGAAGCGCCCGAATTAGCTAGGGGGGTCCGGGGGCATGCCCCCCCGGAAAAAAATTTTGCCCAAAGAAGCAAAATGGTGCCATCTGGTGCCATTTGAACTTAGAAATGGTCATAGAATCAACATAGAAAAATCTTTTTTTTCTTCTTCTTTTTTTTTCTTTTTTTTTTCGGGGGGGGGGGGCACGTGCCCCCTGTGCCCCCCCCCCCCCCCCTCGTCCGCCCCTGTATTCTCTGCAGCTTGTTTGATAAGCTTGATTTTCCGTAATAACTGTGGAAAGTCAATATTTACATATAATTCACTTAAAAAGCATAAACAATTGAAGCTCAGAGTTCAGAATTGAATAGAGGAAAAAAATAAAACCGATGATGGGATGCTATAACACCGTAGGTCGAAGTACAAACGCCAGTTAGGTGATGATATGTCATATTGGAGAAAACAGAGAAGATTTAGTGCAGAAACTCACCTCTCGTGGCTCGGTCCCGGTGCGCAGCAAGGGGCCCCGGCTTTTTTCGGGTGCAGCGGAAGTACAAGTAGAGCTCGTTCACCAGTAGCAAAGACTCACTCAGTCCGTCAGTGTGTCTGAGTGTGTGTGATGGGGGGAGGGTTTCTCCCGTGACCGGCCACCTGCAATGTACGGACAGGTTTGCACTGGCCCTAGGGTGTCCGTCCATGAGAGGGACTGCTGTAGCAGTAAAACTAGTGTGATACATTTATACATATAAATAAAAGAGAGTGTCTGTCTGTCTGTGTGTGTGTGTGTGTGTGTGTGTGTGTGTGTGTCTGTCTGTGATCGCCAAAGCTCCGAGAAGGGAGGGGGCAGGAAGACGATGTCGTGCATGTGCACTCCTGTGACTGTGAAGATGTGCACCTGACCACCACCGCCGCTGCCGACGCCGCTGCGCTGCCGTGTGTGTGTCTGTCTTGTCTGTCTGTGGTCTCCATACCTCAGAGATGGCAAAAGGCAAGGACGAGATATTGTGCCGGCATAGTGGCTAGGACCCACAGACGTGCACCTGGGTTTTAGTTTCTCGATTCATTGTTTCCTTCCTCGCATAATGACCCTCCCCATTAATGAGTACAGGCTATAATAGTGCAAGGGAGGTAAGTCATGCTTTGTCGTCCATGGAAGGGAGGTAACTCATCAAACCAGTATACCGTGTCATTCTCAAGGGCTGCCCACCACCCGCTATCTCCCCCCCCCCCCCCCCCAGCCCCAACACCCCGCAACCCCACCCCCCCCCCCCCCCCCACAATAATCACACATCATACAGTCTTCCTCTGATATTTTCTAGAAACTGTTTACGAAACAATCGCCTCAGTGAGAGATCTTCACGTGAATTTACAGAATTCTCTCCCCTGTTCAATAAAGTATGACGCGCTCACTCATGAACAGTTTTGAACAGTTTTTATTCACAAAAAGCTCTTTTGAGCCACATAGTGAAAACAATTTACACTTAATGAACATGCAAAAGTACAAATGGAAAGATGGCATGAAGCAAAAACATGGTTATGATGTAAACGAGAAAGAGATTTTGGGAGGAAGAAACAAGTATAAACAGATCAAGAGCAATTTAAGAGATCAACATGCATTTGTGACATCGATCATACATATCAGTGTCAAAATGTTATAGAGAAAAATCAAAGTTGGAGTGAGTGACAAAAACAAATAAAACTGAAATACTGCACGGTAAGACTAGATTAAATAACAAAGAGATTCAAATTGTAAGACGCTGCACACCCCTCACACACACACCTTCCCTACAAATGAACACATCCAAGGGAAGCAATAGCTGAAAAGAAAATTTGTGTCACTGGTACTCTGCCTTGAGGAGTTGCTTCCCTTGTACCGTACTACGAGAGCTTTGTTCGCAACAATTTGCATGTGTTGATGCATCACAGCGTCGCAACCTCTTGCGTGACGTGACATAAAACTGGAAACCAAGGAATGCAGCATGCAGTTGTTCAGCGAGAGCGTAAAGCACATGCAGTAGGATGTCATGTTTGCTAGTAGTGGGGCTCCTATGTTGCAAAATCATTCAAATCATGCAACAAACACCAAATTTAGCAAATATGAAGAGTTTTATGTGCTTAACAAAACCTGATACAGAGCCATCGCGAAAAATAAAAAAATGGGTAGTTTTTAAACATTTTTTCAAAATGGCCGCCAGTGTAAACGGTTGGGTATGTTAGGCATATTTTACTTCATGTGATTAACAGCAAATTTGGCGTAAATGGACATTTGCTTTTGCTTAACAAAACCTGATACAGAGCCACCGTGAAAAAATTAAGGAATCAGTAGTTTTTTTACAATTTTCAAAATGGCCGCCAATAAAAGGGTATTTAGGCATTTTTGATGCTACAAGACATTCTCTTGCAATAGAAACTAACACAAAAACATTTTTAAACAAAACAATACATGTATTGTTGGTGCAGAGAATGATTGGACGGTGTGGGTGGCAGGGTTGAAGAATTTGTGGATTACCTAAACTGTGCAAAAATAAATATATTGCACCAATTTTCATACCAAAACGAAAACATTCATTCCTGTGCTGTTATATTCAATGTATGCTATTGAGGGCACTCAACTTGGCTAACTGGAACACTTTTAAGATAAAAGGTGGCCTTTACATGGGTTATTTGACCGCCGCCCAAATAAGGGTACCCCCAAAATAAAACTGATAAAAATGTAATGTATCAACTCAAAAGTCGACTAAAATTCATAATCGCTGTATTTCGAAAACGTTGTTTGTTCTCATGTGTTTACACAACTAGCACATTCCGGCAAGTGTCTATACTCAAAAGAAACTTTGGCAGTACTTGAAACAACCATCTGTCATATATACATGCGAAGTCAAAAATATGTGGGATGTAAGTCAACAAACCTGTGGCAGTTTTTAAAATATTATTTCGTGAAGATTTGAAAGTGTACTCAAACGGTTGAACTACGCCTCGTGTGTAGACACACATTCCTGAAAGTTGCAACGCAACCCACTTGGTCATTGCTAAAATACATGGATTTTAGTTGACTTGGGTATCCCTCAAATTTGACACATAAACATCTCATCCGTGAGATCGACACATACATCAGTAGGCACAACACTAGAAATATGCAAGATGGCGAAATAAAACAACCTGTTCTGGATGGATAATCAAGTTGACTTTCTCTTCGTATACAACAGTGACCCAGTTGTGCCTCAGGAATTGTCGTCGGCTTTTTAAAAGGTACCCGAAGTTTTTGTCACATCTCTTTGTCACGTCAAGGGTATCCTTATTTTGACGGCGTAAATGATGATGTTAAAAAAAAATGTGCCAGATAGCGAAGATGCGAGCCTTTAATGGCATAGACAGTTTGAATAAAATGACACAGGAATAAATGTTTGAGTTGGGGTATGAAAATGGGTGCAATAATATTTTTGCACAGTTTAGATGCTGACAGTTTTCACAGGCATGCAAGCACATTTGCAGAGAGCTGTGCTCTGCAGTCCTTCTTAGCAGCATTTGCAGCGTTTTGTTGTACAGCTCTTCTTGCAGGCACACCTCATGAGTTCTCGGCACACGCTGGATACCTCTTGAAAGCTCGTCCAGAATGACTCCCACTTTCCAGCCTTGAACTGCCAGCCCACAGAGTTTGGAAGTCTAATAGGTAGATGGCTCTTCTCAATCTCATGTCCTGCAGCAGCACCTCACTTGTAAGGGGATTATGGTCAATTTGGCAGCTCTTTTTACTGAAGAGGTACCGTCTAGCACTGTTTACACCCAGTACGTTGCTGGTTTTGTCCTACAAATGTACACCAAAAAGCTCTTGTGCTGCCCTGTCAGTGGTACTCAGCTTACAAAGAGGAGCAGACAACCTGAAGAAAGTTTGAGTGACGTCTTCAAATGCTTGCCATACTTCCCAAGCCTTCTGATTATTGAAGGACGACATAGTGTCACAGCCTGTAAGGCTATGCAAAATGGGCAGACAGGGTGACTTCTCTTGGCCAATGGCTTTGGCAATGTGGCGATACACTTCACGAGCAGAAAAAACCGCAACACAGCTGGAATGAGAAGCAGACTGTCTGGCCTCCTCTACATCAATGGTGCAGGAAATCAGCCTGGGGTACCCTTTACACAAAAGATGAAAAGTGAAATTTTTATTTGAATGTATTTGAATAATGTTTACTATCTCAGAGAGTCGGTCAAAGCCGGGTTAGCAAGTCTTCACACAACAGACCAAAATGAAAGAAAATTTTATTTCATGAATTCGTATAATTCTTACTGTTTCAGGTTAAAAAACAAACAAACACAGTTTCCAGTGACCCAACTGATTCTG
This sequence comes from Littorina saxatilis, assembly GCF_037325665.1. Classification (NCBI taxonomy): domain Eukaryota; kingdom Metazoa; phylum Mollusca; class Gastropoda; order Littorinimorpha; family Littorinidae; genus Littorina; species Littorina saxatilis. The sequence continues at coordinate 58,199,396 of NC_090247.1, forward strand.
GAATCTTTCTGACCGCTACATTTATTCGCTTCAAACAGTCGCTAACAGAATGTTGACCATAGTGAGGGTACGTACGTTAAACCCATCAAATTCACAGAGGTCGCTTACAAATGATGTGCAAACATGTTCCAATTAATACAAATAAAAAAATCTTACTGTTAAGATGTATTTGGTAACAAACCTTGATACAGTAGTACTAGTGAAATCAGCTCCCTTCTGTGGCACCGGAATAAATGCAGAACGCTTGTTCCCAGGAACCGGCATGTGGTGTAACTCTTGTATATATCCTGTAAAAATAAAATTCACACCAATGCACGGTCAACTTAGAATAAGCAAAAGGATGAGAAACAAGCAACAAACCAAAATTGTAAAACTCAAAGAGCGGTACCTCTTCATTTTTCAAAACCACTTATCTCATTTGATTAGCATACACTGTATGCTTTTGTCTGTTACCTACCGTCTTTGAAAGTTTGACATGGGGAGTGGAGTGTTTTTATCTCCAGCTGGTCATCCTACTATCTGGCCTACCCTCACTCAGTTTTTGACTCTACCCCTCCCCACCTCAGCCGTTTAGAGACTTATGGAAGTCCTTAACGTAGGCAGGACTAATCATTTATCATACCATGAACAATCTCTTTCTCCTCGCCTTTTATTCAAAGTTCGTTTAATCTGTTTAAAATCACCAGCGTGGCGATCATGATTTCCTTACTTGTAATCAACAGATAGATCTAGATCTATCAGCATCACAATCCAGCTAATGAGCTATTGCAAGATTAAACAAAGTCTCTGCATTTCAGCGCTTCACCCGATGAATAACAGACCCCAGGGGAGAATTAAACAGTAAAATGATGTGACATTGGTGAATGGATGCGTATTCTTGAAAACTTACCTTCAGAAACGTTGTTTTCGCTCAAATCAAAACACGCAATGTTGCGGAGGCCGCCATCTTGAATTTTCATGCTGCGGATATATAAAATTCTAAAAACGATCAAATTAAATACCAGAACACAAAAATACCCATAAGAGTATTTATGTCATGCATGTGTTATCAGCAGACAACTTCTGGTGCATGGTAAACCATTGAAATTTACATTTGCTGAGTTAGGAATATTTACTGCTGAGCGCTTTTGGTACGAATTTCGTCTGCTGTAAATGCAGCCTTTTATTCCCTATCAAAAACAAAAAAACCGATTTCTGAAGTGGCTCTGTATCTGAAATCCCTTAAATAATTATAAGGAACAATATCACAAAGTATGATGTTTGTTGCAAGATGTGAATGATTTATGAGTGCGTCTGCAACATACGAGCCCCACTATAGGTCTTTTTCTTTACAGGGGAAAAATTGACTGACAAGATCTTCAATTGCATGATGTCACATATTTTCAGTTGGCACATTTAGGTATAGTCGTGTACACACGCACACACACACATTCACAAAAAAAGTATATATTTACACATTGTACACTGATTTTTAATCCCATGCAGTGGGGTAAAAAAAACTGAAGTCTTTCCTTATGCAGCTTACTTATAAAGTTTAAAGCCCTCTGCCACAAATTTACCCAGGTTTAGCAGCTTTTTTCGATTCGGGGTGGTCATGAGATTAGAATACTTGAAAAAGTTGGGATGTTGTCTAAAATGAGGGGGAATGAATTTCTCACGGATTTCAGCTAAGGCAGGGCATTCCAAGAGAAAGTGAAATTCGTCTCCAACTCTATTTAGGTTGCACTTTGTGCAGACTCTTTCATACTTTGGGAGGTTGGTGTATCTGCCTTTCTCAATTGGAAGCTTGTGGTTACTCGTTCTAAATTTTGTTTGAGCGATTTTGTAGCAATTAGGTAGTTTATCGAGATAGCTCTCATAATGAAAATTCATCTTGAAGAGTGAATAATTATCAGCCTTACTGCATTCATTACAGGCCTTGGTCCAGTCTTGTATATAGATGTCTTTGAGCTTTTGCGCAAGAGTATTTGCCAGCCAATTGGTTGACACGGAATTAGGGAATAACCACACAAATGATAAACCACAATCATTTAGAATAGATTCTATCTTTTTTAGCCACTCACTCTTGTACACATCATATTTGGCACACTCATTGAGAGTGCGTAGCATCTGGCACGAATATTTTTTACTACAAGTAAGGTCTGTTATCAATTTATGCCAAAATTTAACCATCCTACAGTAAACATGGATATACAAGGGATACTGTCCAGTTTCCCCATAGACCATGCAGTTTGGTGTGGACTTTTTCAGGTGTAGTAAGTACTTGCAGAATTCAAGTTGACGCATGTGCTTTGATCAGACCGCAACTAAAGTGTGTGTGAGAAGGGGTCTGTTACACGGGACTTGAGATTGCCACAAGTTCTCAAATGTCGTATAGTTGTGTTCTTTTATTCTACGTCGCCCGTCTTCGCAGCAGCAGAAAACAACTCGTCAAATTGAGTTCGAGGATTTATTTAGCATTCCATACATACAACTGCACATCGTAGCAGAACTCAAATAGAAGCTTTTTTAACATTCAAATCGCGCTGGCATATATAGTAAATACTCAATCTCGAGAATATTCCAGACCGAACATGATACAACTACATTATACGAGCCGTCTATGGACTAGAACAGTGACGCTCTCTGTGACGCACATCAAAAGCGCCGACGCACTTAATCCGAACGAACGCCACGAACTCACACTACAAACAGCGTGATAAACAACTTGTTTTGACAGGACTAGAAAGTTCACCTGCATTCTCGTCCAAGCATAAATATTGTGTTTACAAAATATAATATCGGTACTTTCCCACAAAGTACAAATAAGTCAACTACATTCAACACACAAAACTGAACCAAAGCTCAGCAACGGTAGCGTTTCCTAACATTACCCCCAACACCAGAAGAAATTTACCTAATTTCTTTCAATCATTGAAACGCTACCTGTACACATATTATGTATACATAACAGATTGAAAACCAGGTATGTACATTAGTCTGTTGGAGAGTGAACACAGTTTTAATCACATACTCGGCTGAGAAAATCTGCTCCAACATTGTCTGAACCCTTAATCGATTCCACTCGCATATCAAAGTTCTGCAAGTACATCACCCACCTCATGATACGATTATTCACAAACTTCGCAGAGTTCAGGTAGGTGAGGGGTTTGTGATCAGTCTGAAGCACGAATTTCACCCCTTGGAGGTAGAGTTCAAATTTCTTGATTCCCCACACGATGGCTAAACACTCTTTCTCCATGGTCGAGTAGTTCTTCTCGGCTCCTGACAGCTTCTTGCTGGCATAGCTGACCGGAAACGGTTTACCTCCATGTTCTTGCATCAACATGGCGCCGATCCCTTCGTCCGATGCGTCTGTACGCAAGATGAACTCTTTAGCAGTATCAGGAAGGCGTAGCACCGGGTCTCGTGACATCAGGTCGCGCACGGTCTGGTATGCCTTCTCCTGAGCTGGTCCCCAGAGTATTCGGTTGGGGCATCCTTTTCGGGTCATGTCCGACAAAGGCGCCGTTATGGCGGCGAAGTTTGGAATGAACTCTCTGTAGTACCCAGCCAATCCAAGGAAGGATCGCACCTGCTTCTTGGTTTCAGGACGTGGCGCATTGAGGATCTTGGTGACGTTTTCCAACAAAAGCCCCTTTTGACCTTCCTTCAGTGAATGACCTATGAAGTCAACGTTGTCGGTCCCCAAAATGCACTTGCTGGGTCTCACGGTCAGATTGGCTTTTGTCAGGCGGGAAAACAGTTCCCTCAAAGTCTCCAGATGCTCTGCGAAGGTCTCCGTGTGGACTAGCAGATCATCCCAGTAGTACACAACATTCTTCATTCCTTTGAGCATTTTTCGCATTCCCCTCTTCAGGGTAGCACCACTGTTCACCATGCCAAAAGGCATCCGCAGGCACTCATACGTTCCGTCTGGAGTTGCAAAGGCGGTCTTTGGTATGTCCTCTTTGCGCACAGGAATCTGCCAATATCCCTTGCTGAGATCGATCTTTGAGAAGATCTTACTGCCAGTCAACCGTCGGAACAGATCAGCCGCCGTCGGCATTGGTTCAGGGTCAAACACGGTGATCTTATTCACTTTCCTGAAGTCAATGCATACCCTGTTTGTACCGTCTTTCTTCTTGACAACAACAACGGGAGATGAGTAAGGGGATGATGACTCACGGATGACCCCCATCTTCAACATGCTGTCGATGTCCTTCTTCAAGGATTCCCGAGCCTGAAACGGGATAGGGTATGGTTTTGAGCGAACAGGAACGTCAGATGTGAGGTGGACTTCATGTTCGACCAAGGACGTAGAGCCTGGAACATCAGAGAACCTATGGGTGAAGTCGCCCATAAAATCATGCAGCTCCTTCTGCTGATCTTCTGTCAGGTCAGGTCCTAGCTTGACGTCATCCACTCCCTCTTTCTTGTGGAGGTCTCCCAACTCCAGTAGTTCCTCACCGTCGAACTCGTCTAGTTCGGCTGGTTCTTCCGCACTTGCTGCGACCTGTACTGCTTCCGGAGGTCTCTCCACATACAGTTTCAGGAGGTTAGCGTGGTAGATCTTGGACTTCTTGCCGACATTCACCTTGTAGTCGTTGATCCCTACCACAGCCTCAACCTCGTATGGGCCTTTCCACTGCATCAGTAGTTTGTTGTGATCAGTGGGGAGCAGTATCAGCACTTTGTTACCTGGTGTAAACTTCCTGTTTACGGCTTTGCGGTCGTAGTAGTGCTTTCCACTATCCTGAGACTTTCTCAAGTTTTCTCTCGCAATCTCGAGAGTCTCCTCCAGTTTCTCTCGCAACTCGAACACGTACTGGTAACTGTTCTTCACTTCAGGTGTGTCCACATCTTTCGTCCACAATTCCTTCAGTATCTGCATCGGGCCTCTCACGGTCCGCCCGTACATCAGCTCGAACGGGGAGAATCCAGTGGACTCTTGTGGCACCTCCCTGTATGCAAATAGCAAGGCATTGATGTAGCGATGCCACTGCCTTGGCTGCTCACTGCATAGTTTCTTCAGCGTGGACTTCAGCGTCGCATTGAATTTTTCGACCAGCCCATTGCACATCGGGTGATAGGGTGTCGTAGTCAAGTGACGAATGCTCAGCAGCCTGTTGACCTCTTCCATGCATTCAGAGACAAACTGTGTCCCCAGGTCTGTGAGGATCTCTTCAGGAACCCCAATTCTGCTGAAAATGTCCACAAGTGCCTCGGCAACAGTCTCGGTGTCAATTTTCTTCAGAGGCACGGCTTCTGGGTACCTGGTTGCATAGTCTACCAGGGTCAGTACCCAACGATGACCCGCTTCACTTGGCGGTTTTATCTCGCCGATGAGGTCAATGGCCACCCTCTTGAAAGGTCGGTCGATCAAAGGCATCTTCTGCAACGGCACTTTCGGGACCCTTCCTCGAGGTATGGTTTTCTGGCAAATATCGCACGATCGGCAGAATCGAGTCACATCTGCATGCAGTCCTGGCCAGTAAAACGCAGCCTGGATTCTGTCCGATGTCTTCTTGACCCCCAGGTGACCTCCCATAATAGAGTCGTGGGCCACCTCCATCACCTGGCGCCTAAGTGGTTGAGGCACCAGAACTTGACGTAATGGCTTCCCACCGTTGACTCTCGGGTGCTGGAACACTCTGTACAGGATCTTGGCCTTTACTTCAAAGTGCACAGTGCCTTCGCCCTTAGTCATCTCCTTGACAGGACGACTCCTGTACTTTGTCAAGGTCAAATCAGCTTCCTGTAGCTGAATCAGCCGATCCCTGTCCACGACAGCAGTTGCAGAACTGTTGGTGACCCTGAGTGGCGTAGTTGTTTTGTCCTTCTTCGCCTGGGCTCTGGTCGTCACAGCACTTACAACCTGCGGCTGGTCGCGGCGATGCACAGTTGCTCTGTCATCTCGTAACAGTTCGCTGATATCTTCATTCGCGAATGGCAGTGGGTCTTCCTCCTCAGCAGCAGGCTGAGCTGAGCCCATTCTCCATTCGAAATCAGGGTCATCAGGACGTCTCGCACCCCCAATGTTCCCAATTAGTAGATCGTACAAGGGCTTCTTCAGGCAGACGGCCTCAACTTCTCCGGTGAAGTATGGAGTATCTATCTGGATCTTTGCCACTGGTGCCCTCACGCATTTGCTGTCAGCCATGAGCGTCCACTTGAAGTCACCAGTGAACTTCTCTGTTGGCACCAGATCCTCTTTGACAATGACTCCATTGCAGCCCGAATCTCTGAGAACAGTCACTTCCTGCTTCTCAACAAATCCCTTCGACACGGGCATGTTCGACACTGACACAGCTGCGCTGGCGACGACAGAGATTGACCTGCCATTGGCGAGTAGAAGCTGGCCATCAGATACACATTCTTCCACGTCCGATGGTGTAGCCACTTGCTCGGCAGCCCTTGGGAGTATGACGCTGCTCGCACATACTTGTTGGTTCGAGCCACTCGTTTGCCTCTTGTTGTCGTAATATCTCCGTCGATGTTCTTGCGCTTTGTCATTGACATGTCCGTTATTTTTCTTTTGGGGACAGTTGGCGACTCGGTGACCCTTGGCATTGCAATGGAAACACGTTATGTTCTGCCCTTCATTGGATGATGGTGCGGACTCAGTTTGTCCCTTGGCAGGTTGGTTTCCCTGGTTCCCGCTCTTCTGGAAAGGTTTCGATGACTTTGACGTCCCCAGGGTCCTTCCATGAGCAATGAGATAACGCTCAGCAGCATCAGTAATGTCCTTCATACCCCGCAGTTTTTGCTCTTCCAAGCGGGTCGCCAGGTCCTTCGGGCAGGCATTAAGGAATTGCTCCTTCACGATCAAGTCCCGCAGACTCTCGTATGACTGCTCTTCACCTGATAACTCCACCCACTTCTGCAGGTATGACGACAGGCGCTCCACAAACTGGCTCGGTGTCTCTCCAGACAATGGCTGGCATTCGCGGAAGCGTTGACGGTAGCCCCTTTCAGTGAAGTTGTAGCAACGCAACAGAGCTTCCTTCAGCACATCATAGTCTCTGGCGTCATCATTTGAGAGTCTAGTGTAGACCTCAAGTGCTGCCCCAGTCAAATGTGCGCTGAGTTGAATCGCCCAGTCGTCGCGCTGCCATCTAGCACTCTCAGCGAACCTCTCGAATCTTGCAAGGTAGCAGTCGATCTGGTCCTTCCCGTCAGCGAATGCTGGAAGTTTCGGTGCCCTGTGTAACATTTGCTGCTGGTTATCTCTTTGGCGTGGTGCCTCGTGCTCATTTTGAACACGCACCATTTCTGTCTGAAGCTCTAAACGTTTCGTCTCCATTTCTATTTGGAGCTCTAAGCGTTTCAGCTCAATTTGCCTTTCTTCACGCTGTGCTTCTCTTTCTCTTTCTTTTTCTTCACGCTGCGCTTGTCTTTCTTCACGCTGCGCTTGTCTTTCTTCACGCTGCGCCAGCAGTCGTGTCTGGGACTCGACGAACTCCGTCAACTGCTTGCCTTTTAGTCCCAGTTCAACTCCTTTTTCCCAGAACTCAGCCATTCTGGTCTTTTCCGGTGCGTTCGTCTGTATTCTTTCACAGCCCCGAACGTAGACGAATGTAGTCTTCTAAAAGAACACAGTCTCTACTGCACCTCCGATGCTTCTCTCGTCGCTGTTCACCTTCGTAGACGCAGGCTGCCACCCTCCTCGTCTAACGTGACGGCGCACTCTGCTCACGATACGTACACGACGTACCTCAGTCGTATTTCGTAGTATTAATGCACTAGCTCCGCGACGAAGTCCGTCTCGTCCAAACGGCAGCTAACCTCTGTAATCCCGATACACTCCGGCGTCGCTCACCGTACCGAGCTGCGGCGATTACCAAACTCTTCACCAGTCACACCGAATCCACGGTTCCGTAGTCTCAATACTGATCCCTCAGGATACACCCGATTGATGGCTACCTCCTGTGACTGTCTTGACTGTCTTTGTTGCTGGAAAACCCTTGGCGTTAAACGTAGATCCTTGGCTTGGCCCCCAATTGTTACACGGCACTTGAGATTGCCACAAGTTCTCAAACGTCGTATAGTTGTGTTCTTTTATTCTACGTCGCCCGTCTTCGCAGCAGCAGAAAACAACTCGTCAAATTGAGTTCGAGGATTTATTTAGCATTCCATACATACAACTGCACATCGTAGCAGAACTCAAATAGAAGCTTTTTTAACATTCAAATCGCGCTGGCATATATAGTAAATACTCAATCTCGAGAATATTCCAGACCGAACATGATACAACTACATTATACGAGCCGTCTATGGACTAGAACAGTGACGCTCTCTGTGACGCACATCAAAAGCGCCGACGCACTTAATCCGAACGAACGCCACGAACTCACACTACAAACAGCGTGATAAACAACTTGTTTTGACAGGACTAGAAAGTTCACCTGCATTCTCGTCCAAGCATAAATATTGTGTTTACAAAATATAATATCGGTACTTTCCCACAAAGTACAAATAAGTCAACTACATTCAACACACAAAACTGAACCAAAGCTCAGCAACGGTAGCGTTTCCTAACAGGGTCCAAAAATCACGAAAACACGTTGAACGAAATAGAAACTTGCCTTGCCTATAAATCCAAATGTATGATCACACTTTCATTTTTCTTATCCACATTGGAATAAGGTTCTAGACTCACTCATTACGTATGCGTGCTTTGATCAGACCGCAACTAAAACCTGTACGTGCGTGTGTGTGCGCGCGCAGCTGTGTGTCTGTGTGTGAGAGAGAGAGAAGGGAGCTGAGTTGTAGATCTAAGTGAGTTTGTCTGGCTGGCTGATCAGAAACTCCCGGGCGAAGCCGGGCCTGACTGCTGGTTAGTAATCAATTTATCCACTTGACTATATTCACAACAGGGACTTAGGCCAAAAAAAAAATAGGTCTGTTTACGGTAACCCGACCGACCCTAGTTTTTTCGCGCGACCCTAGACTTTTTTTTGGCATTTGGGAAAAAAAAAAAAAAAAAAAAAAAATCTTGTTTTTTTGGCAAAATAACGTAAAAATATGTTTTTTTGGAGAAAAAAAAAGAAAACCAATCCCGACCTACCGACCCTATTTTTTGGGCCTATGTTACCGTAAACAGACCTATTTTTTTTGGCCTTATCACTCTTCTTTGCATGTTTTTATGCCTACTTATAATACGTATTTTCAAATACTCTGCAACACTGACATGTAACCCAAATACAACATGTGCCCTTACACTACCGCTTCTTTTATGAAAACATTGCTTCGGCCATGTTGATTTTAATCAACCAATTTTCTTGTGTATCATGTAACTGAACACTCACATCATCCTGGTTGCGGGACTCCATACCTGTAAAAATGGGATAGGTTAGGGGAGGTAATCTGCGCG